>NC_077229.1:54599147-54692744 GCF_027887165.1 Monodelphis domestica | reverse complement strand
CTGGAAGGGACAGGAGAGATTATAATCTACAATCTCCTCTTTTTACAAATCAGGAAACCCTCTTTTCAGTAGTTCTTATAGGACAGACACCAATACAAGGATTCCTTCTTTGAAGTTAACTCATCTGCTCTTTACCTCTTGTACAAACAAGTTAATGAGCTGCATATTTACATCAAGGCCACACCCAGATGGTTATTATTTATAATAATAACTTCTATATCAAGAAGACTTTCATATATTATCTTTAAAAAAAACATTATTTAAAAAAAAAAGTCTTACCACCTTCTATCTTAGAATCAATATTGTGTATTGGTTACAAGGTGGAAAAGTGGTAAAGGGTAGGTAATGGGGGTTAAATGACTTGTCTAGGTTCACACAACTAGGAAGCGTCTGAGGCCAAATTTGAACCTAGGACCTCCTGTCTCTGGTGCTGGCTCTCAATCCATTGAGCCACCTACCTGCCTCCCTCCCCCCTTTTAAGGGCTTACTTTCTGTCTTTGTAACAACTCTTAAGAGAGAAGGGCAAGTGCTAAGCAGAGTTAAGTGAATTGCCTAGTCACACAGCTAAGAAGTATCTGAGGTCATATTTGAACCCAGGACCTCTAGATTCCAGGCCTGCCTGTATTCACTGTGCTACCACCAGTCTACTTTGTTTGCCTTTCTGTGACTCAACATTGCTTAGCAATGTCTGGTACATTATATTCCATTAATACATGCTTTATCTAGGGAACTCTATTAGTTGCAGAGAAGGTGCTGACCAGCATTGGTAGAGGGACTTTTCTCCCCTGGGAGTTCTCTATACCAATGAAACCACAGATCTAGCAGTCCCTAGCCTATTAATTCATTCTTGCCTCATATCAACCCCATGAAGAATTATTTTACATTTTGCAGTTTAGGAGTCTAAGGCTTCAAGGGGTTTGCCTAGGGTTACACTATCAGTAAATGTAACAGGATTTTAAACTCAGGACTTTGTATCTTCCAGGACTCTATCTACTAAGTAGCACATCAATGCAGAAGTGAAATATCAGCTGACAAGTGCCATTTTTCTTAGATGGGCTTCTTTTTAAAAAACCAAGAAACATGGGTATTTGCTGGACACTAATACAAAAATGAACGAGGTAAATAGGTATCCCTGCTTTCTGACATTTTTTCCTGGCCTAAAGCCCTTTAAGAAACAATTTTATTTCTTCTTTTATTAACTTTCCCACAACCTCCCTGAAAGCCAAAATATATTAAAACAAAAAAAAAAAAACAAAACAAAACAAAACAACAACAACAAACAACTGTTTCCTGGCCAGAGCTGTATATGAACTATTTTGGGGAAATGCCTCTGAATTTTTTTAATCTGCAATTTTAGTTCAGTCATTAGTATAGTTTGTTGGAAAAGGTGCGCCCAAGGGCCTGCTTGCTTGCTGCCCCTTGCTCAGCCCAGAAGAGCCAGGACCCAACAAATGGGTCTTATAGACAACCAGCCAGCCAGCAGAGAGGCCTCTGAGAAATCAGCAACTGGAAGATACCTACCAATGAAAAGGGCCTTTTGATGGCTTCAGCTGAAAAGATATTGGATTTTATTTTTTTACTGTGTGTGGGATTGGAGATGGGGGGATTGTATGGAGCCGCCGGGCACCCCTGCTGCTTGGCCCAGGCCAGCCCGGCCCCCCTCTGGCAAATGTTATGGAGAATTGGGAGGAATTTTATGGCTGTCTTTTCCCTCAGCTCTTTTTTCTTTTGTCTTCTTTGAAGAATGACTTTAGACATTTTATTTACATATTTAACCACAGATGAAAGGGGGAAAAGAAAGCGCTAGGGCTTGTCGTGGGAATAGCTATATGTTTAAATTAATAGAAATCTGATTAAGCCTCCAAAATGTTGAGCACAGGTTGTCGTTTTTGGTGTTTTTTTAAAAAGAGAAAACTTTATAATGGAACATGATTTCCAATAATGTGCCAACTACCAGGAAAACCCCCAACAACAACAGTTTGCCACCTCCCCCCTCTCAGTTCCTTCCTTTCCTGCACTCTCCCCACCCCCCAACACATCCATCTGCCTTTCAGGCTGGCCAGTGTTCGAGAGAGAAAGTGAAAGATTAGGAAAAGGGACTGTTTCAGGAAAAAGAGCAGCTTCAGCCCGGAGATCCCTATCCTGCCAATGAGTGGTAGGAAATTACCCAGATGTGGCTAATACTCTAAATCGGAGTTGTATCTATGCCCCCTCTTCGGTTACAGTCTTGGGCAATTACGGGCCTAGCCAGGCCTGCCTTTGTGCGACGGGATTAAAGCAAAGGCTCTCCTAGGAGATAAAATGCACTGACACGCACTTTAAGCTTCTCAGTTTCATCCCTCTCTGCTGGTCAGGCCGACCCGGCCAGCGTTCAGCACAGCGGAAGGGGCACCGTGGTTCTCTCTCCTTTTATTAGTACTTTAGTGGCAGAGCGAAGAGGAAAGCTAAGGAGGGTTGGTCCAAGAAGCAGAAAACTAGCTGGGGAAGGGATTGCATCCTCCCTCTGGCCCGGCGTGCAGCTGGACTGTTGGGGCTGTCCTTCAATGTACCTCAGTTGTCAAGCAGCGATCTCTGCCTGATATCTAGAGTCTCGAGTCTCTTCCCTAGTCCCTTTTCCCCCCCCCCTCCCCCCCCCCCCATATTGGAGGCCTGGATGGGGATTGGAGGAGAAACTGGAAAGGAGAGTTCTTCAGACTCCCTTGCAATGGTTTGCTAATTGTTGACTTTCACTGCCACAGCGGCTCCCTAGGTGTCCTTCCTTCCAAGGATGCCGAGTGGGGAAAAAAAAAATCTCCCGTCCTTTCCCCTCCCGGTTACAGTAAGGACTGCGACTGACAACGTAGTCCTAACTGGTTGGCTTGTGTCGATTACTCCCCTCCTGATCCAGAGACATTTCTAATCTTGGAAAGGGGTACCTCCAGCAAACAAACCCTGACGTGTGTGTGTGTGTGTGTGTGTGTGTGTGTGTGTGTGTGTGTGTGTGCATAAACATTGGCTCCCCCAACCCCCAACCTCCTCTGAAAATGGCAGTGGACAGCGAGCTGGGGAGCCAGCGCTGCTGCTGCTGTTGCTGCTGCCGCCGCCGCCGCCGCCGCTGCGGCTTCGGCCCCATCTCAGCGGCTCTTTTTCCGGCTCTTTCCCTAGCAGTGGGGTTTGAAATATGACCAAAGGTTCCACAGGGTGCATTAGTGTGAATTGCAAATCAGAACATTTCTTTAATCCCCCTTTCAAGGCCTGGCTTTGGATCAGTGGCGTCTGAGGGACTCCCCACTGCTTCTGGCGCAGGGGGAGCCATTCAAGGGGGCAGCTCCTCTCCTCTATTCCCACACTCCCAAAAAACAACACCACAGACAGACACCCTCCAACTAAATTAGATTAAACTCCTTCCCTTGCACAGCACATTAGTCTTTTCACTGCCCGAGATTCATGATTCTGCGCCTCCCAATTTAAAGATACAGTATTGCTTTTTCCTTCAACAAAAGCAGGACAATGCCAGCCTTATACGTAAGTACTTTCAAATTACAAGGACATTATCTGTGTAAAATATAGGCAGCCCTTAGCACATGCCCGTCCCAAGCACACACACACAAATGAATCTTAGCCTGGCGACAGAGCTAGTCCCAATAAAATATACATAAAGCCTCCGCCGCCGGCTGGAGCTGGGGCAAGGGGCTGGTTGGGAAGCCTCGTTTTGAAACAGTCAAAGACATTCTAGATAATGAAACAAAAGCCCCACCATTGTTAGCATTTCCATTTCAAACAACGTTTCCAGGACAAAGACCTAGCTGGCATTTATCTGATTTGAAATCACACAGAAGATGAGTTCAAACTCCAATCTTCTACTGGATTCCTCCCCTCCCCCTCCACTTTTTTTGTGTGTGGGGGGGCGGGTAGGATGGGAGGGAGGAATGTTTGTATATATTGATTTAATTACTCACCTTCCCATCTGTTTTCTTTCTCTTTTCCTCCCCCCACCCCCCATTCTTTCATTCCTGGTAGGAAGAGAAGACACCATATGGGACGCTGGGCTCCGGTCCTTGTTATCTCTACCATCGACCCTGCAGGTGACAGAGACCCAAGGGACAGAGGGTAACCTCAGTTTCAGTGAAGGACCAGAGGAACTTCCTCCCCCTCCCTCCCTCCCTTCCCGCCCCCAACCATATAACCCTTTGAAATGAACGGAGCCCAGGACTGGCAATCCAAAGATCTGGGTTCAAATTCCAGTGTGATTACTAACAGGGGCTTCTGTTTCCTTGGGAAAGAGGATAGGATCTCCAAGATCCCTCTTTTGAGTCAGCATACAGTTGGATTAAGTGGTCACCTAGGAATCTGGAAGACCTAGGTTCAAATTCTGCCTCTGGCACTAGTGGCCCCAGACAACTCACTTACCCTTTCTGAGCCTCTGTATCCTCATCTGGAAAATGCTGAGAGGTTGGACTAGAGAAACTCTAGAAAGTCCTTTCCAGTTCTAAACCTCTGATCATGTGATGGCTAAAGTTCCTTCCAGCTCTCAATTCCATGATCTTGAATATTCTGACTGAAATTAGTTCTGAAGCTATAAGATTCTATTAAATTCCACAAAATACCTAATAAGCAACCACTATGTAAAGCCAACACTGAGGAATCCAAAGGGGGGAAAAATGGTAATGTGTGTTGGAGGAATACAA
This sequence comes from Monodelphis domestica, assembly GCF_027887165.1. Lineage (NCBI taxonomy): Eukaryota > Metazoa > Chordata > Mammalia > Didelphimorphia > Didelphidae > Monodelphis > Monodelphis domestica. Next base: position 54,688,077 of record NC_077229.1, on the reverse strand, counting down.
CTTGTTCAGAAGTAAATAAAAGTAAACTGAGGGAAATTGAAGTCATTAAAAGGGGGAGTCATTATAGGAAGGGGTACCTGAGCTGTCTGCTTTGAAGAAAATCAGGCCTTTTATGAGATCCAGAGGAAAGAGCTTTTCATATATAAATAACGATTATTCACATTTCTATGGTGATTTAAGGTTTACAAAGCACTTTTATCTCACATCAGCGAGCCAATGAGGAAACTGAGACTCAAAGAGCTTAAGCCTCCTGTCCCTTCAAAGAACAAGATAGATACTCCAGCTCTGTGCTTAGGACTTTCTCTCTCTGTGTCCCCCAAGCATAGAACTGCCTTCCTCCTCCACCCTGACTACCATCCTCTCCGATTTTCTTGAAGTCCTAATTATAGAACCACCTTCCTTTGAAAGTCTTCCCCAACTCCTCTTAATTCCTGTACCTTCCCTCTGTGAATTATTTCCTACTTCTTTTATATATAGCTTGTTTGTATATATTTGTTTACATATTATCTCCCCCATCAGATTGTAAACTCCTGGGGGTGGGACAAGCATTTTTTAACTTCCTTTGGTATCCCCAGACCTTTTTTTTTTTTAATCTTTACCTTCTGTCTTAGAATAAATGTTGGTTCAGAAGAGAGGTAAGGGCTAGATAATGGGAGTTGTGGCAGTGTCACATGGCTAGGAAGTCAGAGATCAAACTTGAACCCAGGGCCACCTATCTCTAGGCCTGCCTTTCTAGCCATTGAGTCACCTAGCTGCCCATATCTCCAGCTCTTAGCACAGCATCTTTCCTCTGTTAATTATTTCCTATTTATACTACAGATAGCTTGCTCTCTCTATATTTGTTTGCATATTGGCTCCCCATTAGTTTGTAAGCTTCTTGAGGGTGGCACTGTCTCTTATCACTTTTTATATATGTCTGGTACGTAGCCATTGGTTAATAAATGTTTATTGATTGACAGTTTAAATGATTTGTTTAAGGTCTGATGGAGCTAGGGCAGGATTCAAATTCAGGTCTTCCTGGCTCTAAATCCAGTTCTCTATCTATTATATCTCCCTAGCATTTATTAACTATTTATTGTGTGCCAAATACTATACTAAGTGATGGGAATAGAAATATAAGTAGAAAGAAAGAAGGTCCTTCCCCTCAAGGAGCCTGCATTGTAATGGGGAAAAATAACAGAAAAAAGGAGCAGAAAAGGGAGAGTGGAGTGGGATGGGATGGGGCAATCAGAGTAAGTTAGGACAGCAGGATAAGAATAATGAGTTAATAGAGTGATCAGTTTGAAGATAGGAAGAATCCTGCTAGTTGTATGGCCCTGGGTGAGTCACTTAACTTCTTTCCAATCTCCAGAAAGTGGAGATGACAATGACAGCACCTACTAAAGGGTCATTGTAAATATCAAATGAGAGAATCCTACAAACTCCTTTGCGAATATTAAAACACCATATTAATGTTCATTGTTCTTACTTTCTTTCCATTACCTGTGTGACTTGGGGCAAACCATTTCATCTCTCTAGCTAAGTCTCAGGTTTCTCATTGAGGGTGTTGGAAGGGGGTTGGACTTTTGGTCTTAAAGATCCCTTCTGGCTTTAGAGCTTTGATCCTTTGATCTCCAGAAGCCCCAGTTTCCTCTTCTGTAAAATGAAGGTGTTGGACTAAAGGAGTTCTCTCTTTGTCTTGTTTCTCTTTGTTTCCCAGCTTCCACATTTGCACTTGTCCTTCTTGGTCCATATGTAGCTTCTGGTGCTGAAGGAAAACACATGATGTCCTAACTGACCCCTTCCTGAGACATTTCCATAAAAATTCACTGGGGGTGGGGAGGTGGGGTGTTTGTTTGCTTCTCCCCAGGGATAAATCAGCTGCAACTCAATTATGGGCTTCTGTTGTCTTTCTTGAAGAGTTCCAGTTTGAGTCTCATATTTTATTACACTAAACGCCCTGTTTAGATCATTTTCTGTTCTGGGCTCTCATTCAAAGACAATACATTACTGGCAAAGGGCATTTCACATTTTAGGCTATAATGGATGCTCCCTGATTTAGAAGAGAGTGGGTGCTGGGAGGAATCACCATCATTTTAGTGGCATCTTAGAGATCTTTTGATTCAGTTCAACTCTCGTCCCCATATCAGTGGCTTCTCTGTGACTTTGTGGCCCTCTCCTCCCTTTAGTGAATTAGTTCTTTCTAGAGTATTTGTATTGATAGAAAAAAGTTTTCTCACTACCCACCCTATTGAATTCAAAGGTATGAACACTCTCCCCCCACCCTGTGTCTCCCTGTCTCTCTCTCTGTCTGTCTGTCTCTCTCCCTGTCTCTCTCTGGCTGTCTCTGTCTATCTGTCTGTCTGTCTGTCTCTCTCTGTATACAGAATAATTTGGAGATTGATAGTATAAGGGTGTATGGACTCAGAAAAGTTCTTTTTTCTTTTTATTTGGAGATATATGGGTATATGGAGATACATATGGAGATATAGGTAGCTAGGTGACTCAATGGCTAGAAAGGCAAGCCTAGAGATAGGAGGCCCTGGGTTCAGATCTGATCTCTGACTTCCTAGCCATGTGACACTGTCACAACTCCCATTATCTAGCCCTTACCTCTCTTCTGAACCAACATTTATTCTAAGACAAAACACTTCCATATTAGTCACTGTTGTAAGGGCAAAGCCATACATAACCAAAACTACAAATAAAACCAGAAATACACTGATGTGAAAGATGATTCCAACAGTTCTTTTTCTAGAGGTGGCCAGCATAAGTCTTTCAGGATTATTCCAGATCAGTGCATTGCTGAGAGTAGCCAAATTTTCACAGATAATCGTCATCCAATATTGATTGCTGTTATTGTTGTACAATGTTCTCTCAGTTCTGCTTCCTTAGCTCTGCATCAGTTCCCACATATCTTTCCAGCTTTTTCTGCAATCATCTTGCTTATCATTTCTTATAGAACAATAGTATTCCATCGCCATCATATACCACAACTTGTTCAGCCATTCCCCAATTGATGTCCATCCTCTCAATTTCCAATTCTTTGCCAACACAAAAAGAGCTGATATAAATTTTTTGGACAAGTAGGTCCTTTCCCCTTTTAAATTTTCTCTTTGGGATATAGATCCAGTGGTGGTATTACCAGATCAAAGGGTATGCACAGTTTTTTAACCCTTTGGGCATAGTTCCAAATTGCCCTCTGGAATGGTTGGATCAATACACAACTCCACCAACAATGCATTAGTGTCCCAATTTTGCCACATTCCCTCCAACATTTACCACTAGGAGAGTTTTAATGTATAAGAAAGCTAAGGCCCAGAGAACAGGGAAAGGGAATTGAGTCTGTGATTTCATTGATATAATGATATAGTGATATAAATTGATATAATTGATATAAAGAACTGGTCAGTTGCTTTTCTGAAATTCAGTCTTAGAGAATTGCCTAGAATATTGAGAGGTTACTTTGCCCAGCATTGCAGGAGTAGGACTTGAATCCAGTTAACTTCTGAAGCCAGCTATCTATAGACTAGCCAACTTGCCTCTTAAATTCCATCAAAGTCTAATTATTTGCCCAAGATCACTCTGGAGAGCCTATTACTGAACTGTTACTATAACCCAAGTCTCCTTATGGCAAGTGGAACCAGCACAAACCTGCCTGGAAAGGCAGTTATTAAAATGTCAATGTGAGCTTTTGCCACAGAAATTGGCAAGGACTACAAATTGAAGAAGGAAATAGTGAAATGGAAAATGAAATGATAAATGTCTCTAGTATCTTTGCCAAGAAAATCCTATGGACAACAATGGTGTGTTATGATCCACAGGGCCACAAAGAGTCAGACAGGACTGAGCAACAATAAACAACAGAGACTTATTTTTATTGTTTTGTGGATCATCTAGATTTCAGAAAGTGATGGAAAAATGTTAATGAAGCAAATTAAACTGAAAAAAAATGTTTCTTCATTCTCACCCCCCTTTTAAAAAAACCCTCACCTTCTGTCTTAGAATCAATAGTGCGTATAGGTTCCAAGGCAGAAGAGTGGTAAGGGCTAGGCAGTGGGGGTTAAATGACTTACCCAGGGTACCACAGCTAGGAAGTATCTGAGTCCAGGTTTGAACCCAGGACCTCCTGTCTCTAGACCTGACTCTCAATCCACCAAGCCACCTAGATGCCTCTTACCCCTACCTTTTATTTTTTTTATTAACTCCAAATTTAATATTCTTTCTTTGTGTCATTCTATACAAGTTGAAAAGAATGACATATACCTTTTTCTCCATCTCCTTCTACTCCATCACTGGGGGCTTCGAGCCTTCCTGCTTTCCCTTGTTAACATGAGGGACATGGCAGCAAGAAATGAATATCTAAGTGCCATGGAGAGCAGAATTTTCTGAATAAAACTATGTGCATTTATAAAGAGTAAAATGGAAAAGTATTTCTTATTACCCCCTTATTGAGTGTCCCACTCTAAATCTATGCCTCTAATGTCATGCCTTGTATATAGGAATTTCATTCCCCCTCGCCTCAGTCTTCCCCTCACCAGGAAAATTTCCCAAATTGAATGTGAAGATTTTCTCCATCATTTAAAGCTAGATGGTCCTTAGATGCTTCCTCCAGTAAATACATAGGCCTGTCACTCAGCAGGCAAGTGGAGGCAGTGTGGTCTCACTTAGATAACACTGGCTCCATTGTCCTTGGGAATGAACTAAGGGTAATAAGCACATGTCAGTCTGGTGGGCAGGGCGCTTAAGTGGGCGTTTCTGAAACCAGAGATGTTAATACCTATCAAAGCCACCACCTCCTCAGCCCACAGACTGGCTGAGATTCAAGTGCAACCACATGTCAGTAGGTTACTTGGTTTGATGTTTAGGTAAGTGACTGATCTTACCAGCTGAGTCATTCATTTGTATTGATGACTGGGATAAAGGCATAGATAGCAAGTTCATCAAATGTGCAAATGACACCAAACTGGGAAGGAGAAAACAGTGTAAAGGATGATTACAACAATCTAAACAAAACCAATACCAAAGGCTAGCCACAATGATGAAATATACCTCCTTCTACCCAGAAGAGGTGGGGAACCAAGCAGGGTGGAAATTGGCAGATCAAATGTCTCTGTATCAATAATCTTGCTTGTTTATTTATTTTTTGTAATAAGGGAGGGAAGGTCAATAATGAAACACTTGAGGTGGAAATAACAAAAGGCGTTGATAACACATATAAATTAGCTTAGATGGGAGTTAATATACTGGATGTCAGAGTCAAGATTCAAAAAGGTCCTGAGGGACAGCTCAGTGGATAAAGAGCTGGGCTTCCTTCCACCAAACTTCATGTGGCATGGGTTCAAAGTCCTTCACAATCCTGATTTCCCTCCTCTGGAACTACACCAATTTATCAATACCCTTCATAAAATGTAATGCCTAGCATAAAAATCAACATTTTCCTAAATTATTATATGTATTGCTGACACAGATTGAGTATATGGTCTACTCAAAGGGGTAACAAGGTAGAAAAAATGGATAGCCTGATAACTGGGTAGTAAAGTCAAGAAGACCCGAGTTCAAATCTAGTCTCAGACATTCATGAGTGTCATTTCTGTAATCCTGAGCAAGTTATTTATCCTCTGTTTGCCTCAGTTTATACATATGTAAAATGGGAAATAGTGTCACCTTCCTCCCAGGATTGTTGTGAGGGTCAGATGAGATCCAGGGGTATATCTGTATTCATGGAGGAGTTAACTTACTCCCTGTAGATTGTAAGGTTCTAGAGGGCAAGGACTTTTGTCTTTGAAATACTGAGCATCAAGCAGGAGTATTAGGTGTATCCTTGGCACTCAATGTATAGATTTTTTTGTATAGAATTTCTATTCCTTCAAACCATCATCCTATTTTCTCTTCCTGTTTGCAATTGTATTCCTAGTTATTGGTACTTGCTGTCTTCATTTTGTCTCTCCAGATGCACATGTTGACCCTTTACTGTCTAGATTTTGATCCTATCAACTCTAGTGAAACTTGTCTCTTAAAGGTTACCAGTGATCTCAACTTCTAAATCTGATAGCTTAAAAAAAAAAACACCTCGAAATCCCAAACTTACTCTTACTTTATTTATCCTTCTTTGCCTGTAGCTTTTGACATTTCTGACTGCCTTTCCCCCTGATGATTCTCTCTTACCATGGCTTCCATGACTTGGGTCTTTCCTTGCCTGCTCTTTTACTATACACTTTTATTTACTGAATCATCATCCATCTCCTGGCTCCTGTGGATGAGTGCCTGTCCTGGGCCTTCGTCTGGTCTCCCAGTACACTGTATCTTTTGGCAATCTCATTCGCTCCCTTAGGTTGAATGAGATTTTCTACTCAAATGATTCCCAGGTTAGGATCTCTTGTTGACCATCACCTAAATGTCCCATTGAGATCTCAGTCTCAACCAGGTTAAAGTAGAGCTCACCCTTCCCCTCTTTAATCATCCCTCTTCCTCTTCTCTGTCAATTTCTCCTCTTTCTTTTGAGGGAACCTCCATCAAGCTGCTTATGTGGATGAATTCCAATTTCATATATCCCAGTCCTAACCTGTAAACGCTCTTCCTACATCCCCATGTAGATTACCTATCAGCATTTCAAACCCGACACTCCAAAGCAGAATGACTCCATTCATTTCCTTCCCCACTGAGTACCATCTCTTCAAATTTGTTTCATATTTCTCTTGAGAACGCATCATTTTCCTAGTCACCTAAGCTTGGTGAAAGCAGCCATTCTCACTCCCCATTTCCTCTCCCCCCTCCTCCCCATTTTTAGTGGACTTGTGATATAATCCATGTGGAAAGCTCTGGTCAAACAGCTTACTTTACCAATGCAGATTAATATTTGCACTTGCCTCTATAGTTTACTGTTTGGGACCTTTCTTTATATCTCTAACATTTAAGGGGCAGCATGTAACTATGCCTTATTAAATACTTGTTGACTGACTGCCTTATAATCTTAGAGAGTTGTCTGAGGCAGTGAAATGTGAAGTAATGTCCAGTCACACAGAGAGTGAGTGTCAGAGGCTGGACTTGAACTCTGCTCTTCCTGACTCCCCAAGCTGATCTCTAGCTAAGGCAAACTCTTTATCTGCTATACTAGTGATTCTTAAGCATTTTGATGGCAAAACTCCTTTACCCTCTTAAAAATTACTGACGATTCCCATGAGTTTTTGTGTATGTAGATTATACCCATCAATAATGAATAATACCTATCAAGGTGGATTATACCTATCAATAATCAATAACATCTTTCAACATGGATTGTACCTATCAATAATTAATAATACCTATCAAGGTGGATTATACCTATCAATAATCAATAACATCTATCAACATAAATTATACCTATCAATATCAATAACATATATCAATGTGGATTATACCTATCAATAATTAATAATGCCTATAAATGTGGATTATACCTATCAATAATTAATAATACCTATCAAGATAGATTATACCTATCAATAATCAATAACATCTATCAACATAAATTATACCTATCAATATCAATAATATCTATCAATGTGGATTATATCTATCAATATCAATAACTTCTATCAATGTGGATTATACCTGTCAATAGTTAATAATGCCTATCAATGTGGATTATACCTATCAATAATTAATAATATCTATCAAGGTAGATTATACCTATCAATATCAATAACATCTATCAATGTGGATTATACCTATCAATATCAATAACATCTATCAATGTGGATTATATCTAACAATATCAATAACTTCTATCAATGTGGATTATACCTGTCAATAATTAATAATACCTATCAAGGTAGATTATACCTATCAATATCAATAACATCTATCAATGTGGATTATACCTATCAATATCAATAACATCTATCAATGTGGATTATATCTAACAATATCAATAACTTCTATCAATGTGGATTATACCTGTCAATAATTAATAATACCTATCAAGGTAGATTATACCTATCAATAATCAATAATATCTATCAACATAAATTATACCTATCAGTATCAATAACATTTATCAATGTGGATTATACCTATCAATATCAACAACATCTATCAATGTGGATTATACCTATCAATATCAACAACATCTATCAATGTGGATTATATCTAACAATATCAATAACTTCTATCAATGTGGATTATACCTGTCAATAATTAATAATACCTATCAAGGTAGATTATACCTATCAATAATCAATAATATCTATCAACATAAATTATACCTATCAGTATCAATAACATTTATCAATGTGGATTATACCTATGAATAATCGTTAATATCTATCAGTAATATTTACAATAATAGAAATCAATATATCCTTATTTTTATGAAAATGTTATGACTTCATAAATCCTCTGAAAATAAAAAGGGGGTCTTGGGGACCCCTACGGGGCCTCTGAGAATCCCTGCACTATACCATGCTGCCTCTGTCTTCTTTAACTTTTCCTGACTCACTTCTCATATTCAGTCACTGGAGTTATGTTGAGTCAACCTTCACATCTTCTCTCAAATATATCCTCATCTCTGTACATCACCCTAGTTAAGATCTCATCTCCTTTTAATTTGCTTCCCTGTCTCCGGTCTCTCCCTTTTCTACTGTGTACCCTATTCTCCTCATATCTTCCAGAATCATTTTCCTTAGACACACCTCTGACCAGTCTAAGCCTTTGCCCCAAACCTGTTATGGTTTCCTATTACCTCTAGGATTAAATATAAATTCTTAGCCAGGCATCTAAGCTTCTCTGCAGTGTGACTGACATATATATTTCCAGCCTCCTCTCATGGCATTTCCCTCTACGATCTATCTATATTTTCCTACTAGCCTGTCTCCAATCTTGACATTCTGTCTTCCATCTATGTGCATTCACCCAAGCTGCTTCCCACTTGTCATGCCTTCTACCTCTACCTGTTGAAATTCTTCTCTTCCAGACCCAGACCATAGGGCCCCTTCCTTTTCTATTAAGCTTTTCCTGGTTCTTCCTCTTCCTCCTGCCAGTTAAAGTGATATCCCTCACTTCAAGTTTTTCTAAAATACTGCCAACCTGACTCTGCAAGGATCTCAGTGGTGTGACATTAAACAAGTCTTCTCGCCTCTCTGGACCTCAATTTTTTCCCACCTATCAATGAAGGGATTGGATTAGATAGCTTCTGAAGTCTGAGACTGAAGACATATACAAGTAACTGGAGCCAGAATTAGAATATGACATGGGAAGGCAATTTGACACAGTAGAATGTTGGCTTTGGAGTCAGACGACCTGAATTCAAATCCTGTCTCTGATGTTTAGTATCTGGTGAATTTGGGTAAGTCTTTTAAACTTCCCTGATTTTCAACTTTCTCATCTTTAAAATGAAGGGTTTGGATTGGATGTTTTCTGAAGTTCTTTTCAAACCTAGATCAAAGGTTCTATGTCCTTGTGATCTATTATTTTAAGAATTAAATTTTACTTTTTTCAAACAGCTAAAATCTGTCCTTTGTCCCTGCCATCCTATCCAAATGAGAATGAAAGAAGAAAACTCCCAAAGCTCTGTTATAAACATGTGTAAGCAAGCAAAGCAAATTTCCACATTGGCTAAGTCTAAAAGAAAATAACATTGAATATGCATATCTATGTAATAGATACTCATATTATATATATATATATATCATATAATTCTGTAATGAATCTTTTATCTCTCTATTAAGAGATGAAGAACACGGATAGCTAGGTTATTCAAGCAGATAGAGAGCCAGATTAGTATTTACCCAAATTCCCTATAATCTCTCCTGTGTCTCCATGTTGGCAAGATTATGTTATTGCTATTTAAGTGGATGTATGCTCCTCCCATGCTCTTTTTGGACCTTCGACTGGACTGAATTAAGGCAGTTCTTTTGCCCTAGTTATTATTAATAAAACTTAAAAAATATAATAGTTATTGAATATTAATTTTAAAACTCACAGAGGTCCTAGATTTAATTCCTAGCGGTGTGACCCTGGGTAAGTCACTTAAATCCCATTGCTTAGCCCTTATCCCTCTTCTGCCTTGGAACTGATACTACATTTTGATTCCAAAACAGAAGAGTTTTTTAAAAAGAGACCCTGGGCAAGTCACTTAAACCCAATTGCTTAGCCCTTATCCCTCTTCTGCCTTGGAACTGATACTACATTTTGATTCCAAAACAGAATGTAATTTTTTAAAAAAAGAGATAGGGGACATGTTTCATGATTCTCCCTTTGGATTTATGATCCACTTTGGATTTACTTTTTGCCCCTCTCCCATTTCCCATGTCCATGAGATAATCCCTATCATTATCAGATTATAAATTCTGTTGGGGGCTCTGACTTTGTTGTTTTTCCTCCTTGTGCTCCTAATACTTAGCACCTTGCTGTGTGTGAAATGTTCATGAGATACTTGTTGCATCCTCAGCATCTAGCTCACAATCAATGGTAATAAGTAATGGTTGATTGATTAAATTAAGTTGGTCCAGTTGACTTTGGGCTGCCAGCTGTACATTTGGATTTAGAAAATTCTTCCCTGGAGATTAGGGCAGAAGTTGAAGTTAGAGACAGAGATTTGGGACTCATCCATAAAGAAGAGAGATTATAAAACGAAAACAAAGCTGGCTGGGGGAGAATAGAGAAGGGCACTAAAGAAATGGTAGATCCTTGGTGAAAACTTTCACCTGGGCAGAGCAGTGGAAAAAGAGGACAGTGAAGGTCTGATCAGAGAACTGGAAGAAGAATAGGTGACATCAAAAGCTGCAGAGAAGCCGGGAGGGTGAAAACTGAGAAAATGCTCCTTGATTTGACAATTAGAGCATCATAAATAATATCCAAGATAAAGAGTTTAGCACAGTTGCAGGGAGAAAGATTCAGATTCTTGGATGAGGCAGCCTGGGAACAGTAGGGTTTAACTAGAGTTGGGGATTGGCCAGATCAGAAAGACAGAAAGAATCAAAGAATTCCTGATGGGTAATAAGGCATGGTTGAAATCAAAGACCATTCAGTTCCACTCCAGTCCCAGAGACAAGAGGAGTCAGAATGGGAATAATGGACAGAGGTCACTATGAAAATGAAGAGCAAGTTCAGCTGGAATGAGGAAAGAAGAGGTGAGAGTTAATGAGGCTGTGTGGTTAGACAAGGACTTTTGAGAAGTCAAGATATCAAATATGGAGAAGTTAAATTATGATAGTCTCAAACTGAGTCCTTTGAGTGGATGGCTGAAGTAAGGTGGAAATGTGTATCATAGAAATCAAGGTGGTCCAGAGGGCTGGGAAAATAGAAGGAAGTCTCTCCTATCTCTCAAGACTCAACCCAAGCACCACCTCCTCCAAGAAGTCTGCCATGATTCCAGAAACTGAAAGTGATCTTTTCTTTCTCAAACTAATTATAGGCCTTCAGATCTCTCCATTGTATGTTTATAGAATCAGAGATAGGAATGGATGAGACTTCAGAAACTACCTCAGCCAATCCCTCAGTCAAAATTGAGACCTTAGAAGGAATTCACCAATTGGAGAAGGGAGCCAACAAAGCAGAGGAATCTTCCAGGATGAGAAGATGGCACTTAAGGCATGATGTTGAAGTCTGGAAGATCACAAACCTGAACTTGAGCCAAGAATTGGGTCATACTTATTTCATTGTTTCATGATGGAGCATCTAGGCAGTGAAGTGGATAGAGCATTGGATGTGGAGTCAGGAGTACCTGAATTCAAATATAGCCTCATACACTTAATAGCTCTGTGACCTCTGGTAGACAAGTCATTTAACCTCTGCCTCAGTTTTTTCATCTCTAAAAAATGAAAATAATTATAGCATTTCCCTTCTAAAGGTGTTGTGAGGATCAAATGAGATCATTGTAGATTGTTTCACACAGTGCCTGAAACATAGTTTAGGAGCTATATGAATATTATTTTATCATTTTTATTTCATTTGTGTAATTCTGGACCTTAAAATCATCTGGCATCTAAAGCTCTTTACAACTTGGCACCTTTCTATCTTTCTAGTCTTCATGTTTCTCCCCTCTGTGCACTCTATAACCCAGCTACATTGGCCTCCTTGCTTGTATTTCCCATATATGATATTCCATTTCCAGATGCCATTCCTTTGCACTGGCTGTCCTGCCATGTTTGAAGTAGCTGTGGCTCAGTGGTTAAGTACACTGGCTGTGGAGTCAGGAATACCTGAGTTCAAATCCAGCCTCAGACTCTTCCTAGCTTTGTGACCCTGGGCAAGTTACTTAACTTCTGACTACCTCAGAAAAGTACATGACAAACCATTCTAATATCCTTGTCAAGAAAACTCCATGGATGATAGAATACTACTGTGCTGAAAGCAATAATGATCTGGAGGGATTCCATGTGAACTGGAAAGACCTCCAGGAATGGATGCAGAGTGAAAGGAGCAGAACCAGGAGAACATTGTACACAGAGACTGATACATTATGGCACAATCAAATGTAATGGACTTCTCTACTAGCAGCAATGCAATGATCCAGGACAATTCTGAGGGACTGATGAGAAATATGCTATCCACATCCAGAGAAAGAACTGTGGGAGTAGAAATACAGAAGAAAAACAACTGCTTGATCACATGGTTCAATGGGGATATGATCAGGGATGTAGACTCTAAGCGATCACCCTAGTGCAAATATTAATAATATGGAAATAGGTTTGTTCAATGATACATATAAAATCCAGTGGAATTGCATGACAGATATGGGAGGGGGTGGGAGTAAGGGAGGGAAAGAACATGAATCTTGTAACCATGGAAAAATATTATAAATTAATTAATTAAATAAAAATTTTCAAATTAAAAAATAAGAAAAAAAGAAAATTTTACGGATAATTCTGGTCCATGAGGTCCCAAAGAGTCAGATGTGACTGAGTGACTGAATATCCACCAGTTCCCCAAGCCTGGAGCATCTAACTCCTTGTGACCCCATGGGTCATAGTTATCCATGGAGTTTTCTTGGCAAGGATATTGGAGTGGTTTGCCAGTACAGATGCTACCTCTGGAAGGAGGTCTTTCCTGGTCCCCATGCTGGTGCCTTCTCTTCAGGTTAGCTTCTTTTTCATTGAATAAAGGTTGCATATACTTAGTTATTTGCATGTTAGCTTCCCCATTAGACTGTAAGAGGGAGAAGTAGAGCATAGAGGGAGAGGAAGAAGGAGAGGGAGAGGGAGAGAATAATTGGTCCAGTGTCTCATACTCCATGGTATAGATTGCAACTCTGGAGTTAGATGACCTGCAAATCTTCATTATGGCATTTATGACCTGGGTGACTTTTGGCAAACCATTTCAAGTCTGGCCTTCTATAAAATGAGGTGGTTGGGCCATCCAGCCTTAGAGCAACAATCCTAATGAAGGTATTTTTCTCAATGTTTCACTTAAATTCTTCCTGTGATGATTTAAACCTTTGTCCCTTTCTGGTGGGGGCACCTTCAGATCAGCCAACTGAGCCCCACGTTTATAGGAAGGATCAAGCTCTAGTTATGAAAATGACATAGCTGGGAAAGTGAAACTCTTCCTTGCTTCTATGTTCCCCGCCTGTGAAATGGGCATAATTATATGTACAACCCAAGTGTTCTGAAGTTTAATTACCATTTGTGAAGCATTGTGAGATTGCTGGGGTAAGTGGTCAGAAGACCCAGGGAGAGAGTTCTCACAATGATACTGTCTCAGGTTCTCAGAGCCAAGCCAAAGTGAGTCACCATGGCTCATGGATCCATGAAGAGGGGCTAACAGACACAAACCTGGGTTTCAGAAGGGAATTTATCCAGGAGGCTTTTGGGGACTGGTGAGTTCCCTGCAGGAAAAAGGAGGAATGAATACCAAGTCTTGGTCCTGTTTCCTCCAGACCACCCAGCTGCTGGAGCAAGAACATTCAAGTCATCAGTGGCCACCAGTGCAAAGGAGCATGGGGATAGGAGATGGAGGGTCCCATTGTGAGGTCCAGCAAATATGACTCTATTGAGATATAGTAAAATGGCTTATTGGCTGATGAGAAAATGATGCTTGCACTGAACTTTAGTTCTTTCCCTTCAGGAGAACTGGTATTGGGGAACCTAGGGAAAGGGGTGGCAGCCTGGAACCTGTAGGCCTAGGTCTGCTTTAGTGGAAGAAGAAGGCTACAGGGTGGGGGAGGCTACAACATCTGTTTGGACATTGAATCATTTTATGAATCTTGGCCATTTCTTTCTTATAGAAACTTAAGATTTAGAGCTGAGGGACTTTAGAGGTTATCAAGACCAGCGATATCAAATCCAAATAGAAGGAAGGGCTACTAATCTGTAAGGATCCTTATAAACTAATGGCAAACCACTCCAGTATCTTTGCCAAGAGAACTCCAGAATGGGGTCACAGAGAGTTGGACATGAATGAAAATTACTGAACAATGTAACAGTTAAAATTTAGGGGAGACTGAGGCAGGTAGAAATTAGTTTCTCTCTGCAAGGAGTATTATATTTTTAGAAGTTTATTAAAGGTTAAGGATTAAAGAAAATACAGGATAAGAAACACATGCCTAGGCCAGAGAAGCCTAGACAAGATAACCTCACATCATGGAAGAGATGCATTTGCTCCAAAACGGAAGTCCAAAAAAAGACCTCAGTAGGAGGAGAACTCCTTTAAATAATAATTCGTGTTCTCACCCAGACAAGAATTCAGTGCGATTACAAAGCATTATGGGGAAGTGGAGCAAAGGATTCTGGGGATTGGAGTCCTGTGTTCAAATCTCAATTTTACAACAATAATGAAAAGACTATATACTGATTTGATTTTAAAATTTAAGATTTAAATTAGAATTTTTTCTTTCTTTTTAAAAAATGTTCAAATTAATTTGTTTGTTACATTAAAATATCCAGTTAACTCCCTCCTTCCCTTCCCTCCCCGTTAAAGAAGGCATCATTTGACAAACATACATATCAAAAACTGTCTTGGTTATTTCCGTTTATCAGTTCTTTCTCTGGAGGTAGATTTTTTGTATTATATTTTTATTTAAATGTATTTAAATTTTGTTAAATATTTACCAATGATATTTTAATTTGATTCAGACCACAGGGGATCGTTGAATATTTGACACTTCTAATATAGACCAATTCCCCTTATTTTACAGAAGAAACTGAAGCCCAGAGTCAAATCACTAGCCTTAGGTTACCCAGAATGACCTTTCCTTCTCTTCCATGGCAGGGGTAGAAAACTACCTTCTTGCATGACTTTTCATTTATTCCATAACCATAAACCATATACCCCTGTGCTTAATATGGTAGAGATATGAAGTAAAGACAAGAAACCATTCTTGCCTCCATGGAGCTTATAGCTTGGAACAGGTACAGGTCCCATCGTGGATGCCACCAGGTATCCAGCTCATGGGTTGGCATTGGCTGGTAGACCCGCCTTTCTATTTTCTTTGGACATCAAAGAACATGGTTTATACCCAGAAATGACATTTTCCATTCTTGTTCATATCCCTGTCTTTCCTGAAGACTTAAGGAGATATATTGCATTATGTAGGAGGCTGAGAGATAAGGTAGGAGTGGGAGGTAGGGGCAAAGTGATGATATTGGCACTGCACCATAATGGAGATGAAGGAGAGAAATCACAACCCTTATAGGGAATGGCTAGGTCACAAATACCACAAACTTCCTGGAGTTAAAGCAGTAGACTTCTGGGCCCTATAGCAGACTCTGTTAGAGTGATATGACAACCAGGTTACTTTCTTTTCCCTGCCCTATTAAGACATGAGCCACTAGGCAGAGCCTAGGGGTGATGGAAGCCTTGGTGGGAGCTCTCCGATGAAGACTTGTTGACTAGGGTATCACAGAGGGCTGTGAGAGAGTAAAGGCATCCAAAGTGAAAATGATCTTGATTGACTGTGTTGGTCTGGGATTTGGTATTTTGGTCTGGAGACTCTGTGGAAAGTAATGGGAAAGTATTAGCAAAAATGGCAATCCTGGTTATGCATCTGTTCAAAAAGCCTACTATGTGGAAGGTCAAACTAAAAAATTATTTCCCTATCTTCATGGAGACTGCTGAGGTCTTGGTCATTATTTATTTCATTTTCCTGGCTCATCAATATTCTTTTGATGTCCTCAGGGAGCAGGGTGGCTATTTGATGGTGGGCTCCAATCAGCCCATAGTACAATAACCCAGTTTCTACATAAGTGCTTAAGAAATGAATTTTAATCAATGAAATCAATCAATCATTTAATTTTGTTTCTATATGGCTAAACTATTCCATCTACCTTTCTCTTTCCTGATCATCACCTGTTCTACTTTATCCCAGTCATCAAAGCCCTATTCTTTTGGGAAATTCTCTTTCTTTCTTTCTTTCTTTCTTTCTTTCTTTCTTTCTTTCTTTCTTTCTTTCTTTCTTTCTTTCTTTCTTTCTTTCTTTCTTTCTTTCTTCCTTCCTTCCTTCCTTCCTTCCTTCCTTCCTTCCTTCCTTCCTTTCTTTCTTTCTTTCTTTCTTTCTTTCTTTCTTTCTTTCTTTCTTTCTTTCTTTCTTTCTTTCTTTCTTTCTTTCTTTCTTTCTTTCTTTCTTTCTTTCTTTCTTTCTTTCTTTCTTTCTTTCTTTCTTTCTTCCCTCTCTTCCTTTCTTCCTTCCCCCTCTTCCTTCCTTCCTTCCTTCCTTCCTTCCTTCCTTCCTTCCTTCCTTCCTTCCTTCCTTCCTTCCTTCCTTCCTTCCTTCCTTCATTCCTTCATTCCTTCCCTGTGTATTGGTTCCAAGGCAGAAGAGCAGTCAGAACTAGGTAATGGGGGCTAAATGTCTCACCCAGGTTCACACAGCTGGGAAGTATCTGAGGCCAGAATTGAACCCAGGACCTCCCAGCTGCCCCCAGGAACTTTTCTTTCATTAATTCAGTCAATGTAGATTTCTCCCTTTTCTGATCCCCAGAGTTATAACTAGAAATGCTGGTACATGAAATAAATTTACTTGAGTTGAGTATAGAGGACAATCTGGCCCTGTTATATGTAGGACAGTTATCCAGAGAAAAAGTGTGTGTGTGTGTGTGTGTGTGTAGTCCACCATTGCCCTCCTAGCCCCATGAGGAGGAGAAGAGAAAGGCTGGCAGCATGTTAGTGAGATGGGAGAGAGACAGAACCCTGGGTAATTAGAATTTTGTCCCCCAGGACTCCGTTTCCCAGAACCCCACTCTAATCCTTACATTTTGGAGGTAAAGTTTCTGTAACCCACCCTCCAGCTTTCTCTCTTCTCCCACTATCACGGTTGGGAAAACTGCTCTTTCCTCAGCGTCTTTTTATTTCCTCTACTTCAAGTGATTATTAATAAATCTTATGGAATATAATACTTGGAGTTATTGCATATTATTTTTACTCGTACAGCCCTTATGATACAATTGTTTTGGGAACCTCTGGGGGGAGGTGAAGGAAAACAGGATACATGCAAGGGTGATACGTAGGAGAGAGCCTCACCTCCAGCTACAAGAGAGAGAGGAGTCCTCATGGCTTCTCATGGCAAAGGGCCCTCAGCAGACCCTGAAGTACTATCAGTGAGTAGGGAGGAAGCATCCCCCTGGATACTTGCGCCTTGGTGCAAAGCCATATTCATTCCTTCTTAGTTATGGCTCCATTGAGCCCCTTCTCATTTCTCTGAATTTCCCTGTTTCATTACTTTGTAATTAGAAAAACTAGAAATTCTGTTGCCTGTGTGTAGGGAGGTCAGCTGGCCCACATCTGGGATTCTCCGCTTCTTGGGTACAGGAGGGGTGGGTCCCTACTCCTCTGAGGTCTTTGCTTCCAACACTTCCAGGACTGGGTTTATGGTACCTTAAACTATCCTGTTTCCTTCCAATTCCCTTTTTAGTTAAGATTCTGGCCTCAGAACATTTATGCTCGGTATCCAGAAGACACTTCTTTTCAAAAGGGGAGCAAGGGAGGATGGCCCCTTCTCCCTTCAACCTTCTTTAAAATCACTCTTGTTAACAGTCTCGGGATTGGATTCACTTTTATATTTGACATTGACTAGCTATCTGACTCTGGGCAAGTCACTTTAATGTCTCTGAGCCTCAGTTTCTTCATCTGTAAAATGAGAATTGAAACCGTCCCAATTCTGGGCAGTAGGGTGGTCCAGAGGATAGAGCACCAGGTCTGGAGTCAGGAAGACTTGAGTTCAAATCCATCCTTAGACACTTAATAGCTGTGTGACCCAAAGCAAGTCACTATATGCCTGTTTGCCTCAGTTTTCTTATCTGTCAAACGAACTGGAGAAGAAATGTCAAACTACTCCAGTATCTTTGCCAAGCAAACCTCAAATAGGGTCATGGAGAGTTGGATGTGATTGAACCACAATGATGTGAGAATAACCTGCCACATGGGGTTGATGTGAAAAGTAGATGAGATAAGATATGCAAAATGCATTGTAAACTTTAAAATAACAAAACCAACCTTGTTGGTGCTCTGGTGTCTGGGAGGAGGAAGCCCAGTGGAAATCAGAGCAAGGTAAACTGGACTGTGTGCTCCCAGGGTGGGGATTGTTTTGCTTCTGCAAGGTGGTACAGGTAGGAGGGATGGAAGGAGTCATCCCAAAGATGGCAACCATTTGCAAGTACCATTCTGTTGCAACTGTGTCAGCTATAATCCCAGCGGACAATCGTCAGGCTCTTCTTCGACAACATCATCAGACTGTAGTAGGTGTAAAGTTTTAGAGCTGCCAGAGACCTCCATCTTTGCAACTCCCTTCTCTGGTGTGGCTATATGGTCCCACCTACCTTTCTCCTATTGATGAGTTCTTCCTCCAGTTGCCATTTTTCATTTTCCACAATTTCCCATCATTCCCCTGTCTGGGTACCTCTCCTCTCTTCTCCAGGCCCTAAGCACAGTGCCTGGCACATCTCAGTGAGTCATTTTTCACTTGTGTCCAACTCTTAGAGATTCCATTTGGGGTTTTCATGGTTTAATGGCCCTAGAGTCCAATGCCTTCATTTTATAGGATACCGAAGCACATATATATGTCTAAATACATATATACATATAGCTATATTCATATATTATATTTATATATGTATATATCTAGATCTATATTTAATGCATTTCTCTACTCAAGAGTGATTTTTTCATTTATTTTTAACTCCTTTTTAACCCTTTTTTAACCCTTCTCCTTCCATCTTAGAATCAATACTGTGTATTGGTTCCAAGGTAGAAGAATGATAAGAGCTAGGCAATGGGGGTTAAGTGACTTGCCCAAGGTCACACAGCTAGAAAGTGTCTGAGGCCAATTTTGAACCCAGGACCTCTGACTCTGGGTCTGGCTCTCAAACCACTGAGCCACCCAGCTGTCCCCTATATACATATATATTAAATGGCCTGCTCAGATTTTCATAGCTAGTACAAGTATCTGAGGCAAACTTTGAACCTCTGTCTTCCTAGGTTTGTATCGTGGTTACTTACATAAACTGGTGTGTCATATGTTTACAGAATCTTTGCTTGCCTGCCTAGAAGTGCTTAGACATTCCCCCCATCCAAAGGTTCCTGACTGCAAAATATAAGGAAGACTTTTTGGTTCTAGATTCAGGTGTGTCTATAAGACAGATGGGGTCTTGGTTCAGAGGGAGGCTTGTCTGGCTGTTTCTTGAGTGAGGCTCAGAACGTGGGAGGATGTCTGAACCACAAGAGCCCAGCAGGATCTGCAGGTTTATGAAGGCAGGGGAAGTCACAAGCAGGGACAGAGAATTAGAAAGACTTGCCTGAGGGCCCCCAGCAAGTCAGCATCAAAGCTGGGACAGGCATCCAGGATTGCTGCAACACCACTAAGGCTGGGTTAGATAACTCAGCAGAATCGTCCTTGATGGTCCTGCCGATATGAGGCTGAGAGCTGGACCGTGACCCGTCCCAGAACCTTTTCTGTCTGAGCTCCACTGAACATGATAAGAACAATGAAAAAAATAATAGCAATAATGAAAGGGTAACGTGTGTGTGTGTGTGTGTGTGTGTGTGTGTGTGTGTGTGTGTGTGTGTGTGTGTGTGTGCACTGTTGTGGGTTACAGTAAGGATGATGATAATAATCATCGTCAACTTTTACCTAGTGCTTTGGTAAACCTGGAGTCAGGAAGATTCATCTTCCTCAGACACTTACTAGCTGTGTGACCCTGGAAAAGTCACTTAAGTTTGTTTGCCTCAGTTCTCTCATCTGTAAAAAAGAGCTGGAGAGGGAAATGGCAAACTAACTGCATGACCCTGGGAAAGTCACTTAAGCTTGTTTGCCTCAGTTCTCTCATCTGTAAAAAAGAGCTGGAGAGGGAAATGGCAAACTAACTGCATGACCCTGGAAAAGTCACTTAAGCTTGTTTGCCTCAGTTCTCTCATCTGTAAAAAAGAGCTGGAGAGGGAAATGGCAAACTAACTGCATGACCCTGGAAAAGTCACTTAAGTTTGTTTGCCTCAGTTCTCTCATCTGTAAAAAAGAGCTGGAGAGGGAAATGGCAAACTAACTGCATGACCCTGGGAAAGTCACTTAAGCTTGTTTGCCTCAGTTCTCTCATCTGTAAAAAAGCTGGAGAAGGAAATGGCAAATCACTTCAGTAGCTCTGCCAAGATAACCCTAAATGGGGTCACAAAATAATATGAGACTAAAAAACAACTGAGTTGTGTGACCTGGGCAAGTCACTTAACCTCTGTCAGCCTTGGTTTCCTCATTTGTAAAATTAGAATAGTAGTAATGACACCTTGTTCTCAGGGTTGCTGGGGGATTGAGTGAGATGATAATTGTAAAGCATAGTAGGTGCTACATAAATGCTAGCTATTTCTTCTTTCAGGCACAGAAGAACATAACAAGTACTTTTCTTTTCCAGAGTCCTCCTCAGTTTCCTTCTCCCTTCAACCCCGTGACTCCCTTCTCCCACTGATTCTTCCTGGAATGGCCATTTCAAGGAGAGTCCAGTCTGACCATTTTTCAATCCTCCTCCAGCTTTGCTTCTGACTCTCTGGAGTTTACCACCATGTTTCAGCTGCCTTCTTACCCTGAAGACTCTTTATTCCCTGTAGTTTTCTTGCCCTGGAAGATCCCTCCTCTTCTATGGCCTCCTCAGTGTGGCACATTCCTCCATCTTTGTAGCTCCCTTCTCCTATTGATGTGATTCTTCTCAGTTTTCTGCTCAGGGGGAGGCTGCTCCCTCTTTCTCACCAGCCCCCATGCTTTCTATTATGTGTTTATGTAGAGTGTGAGCTCTCTGAGGGTAGGGACTGTCTTTGTGTTTTTCCCA
The DNA here is from genome assembly GCF_027887165.1 of Monodelphis domestica. NCBI lineage: Eukaryota > Metazoa > Chordata > Mammalia > Didelphimorphia > Didelphidae > Monodelphis > Monodelphis domestica. The sequence continues at coordinate 54,666,877 of NC_077229.1, read as the reverse complement.
CCAATGTGTAGCTCAGTGGCTAGCATATTTTGCTGTTGTTGAATTGTTTTTTAGCCTCTTTTTGACTCCATTTGGGATTTTCTCAGCAAAGATACTAGAGTGGATTGTCTTTTCATTCTCCAGCTCATTTTACAGATGAGGAAACTGAGGCAGAGTTAAGAAACTTGTCCAGAGTCACACAATTAATTTGCCATTTCCTTTTCTAACTTATTGGGCAGATGGGGAAACTGAGGCAAATTGGGTTAAGTGACCTGCCCAGGGTCACACAGTCAGGAAGGGTCTGGGGTCAGATTTGAACTTAGCAAGATGAATATTCTTGACTCCAAGTCTGGTGCTCTGTCCACTGTGCCACCCAGCTGTCTTTCCTGGCACATAGTAGGAACTTCATCAATGTTTTTTGCTTAGTTTTGTCTTGATAGATTGATTGAAGTAATTTCCACAAATATTTTTATCCCTATTTTATGGGTGAAATAATTAAAGTTGAGAGAGAGACTAGGACTTGCTCATTATCACATATTCAATATAATATTTTATCTCATCATAATACTTTTAATATATCATATCATAGCACAATATACTAATGATAAAATAATACTTTGAAGATATGATAATACTACCTTTCTTCCTGAGCTTCAATACTTGATCCTAAGGCAGACGATTGGTAAGGGGTAGGCAATAGGGGTTAAGTGACTTGCCCAGGGTCACACAGCTAGAAAGTTTCTTAAGCCACATTTGAACTGAAGTCCTCCTGATTCCAGATCTGACACTCTATCCACTGAGCCACCCAGTTGCCTATTTATTTAGTGTTTTTTTTTTAAACCCTTACCTTCTGTCTTAGAATCTTAGTATTAAGTATTGGTCCCAAGGTAGAAGAGCTGTAAGGACTAGGCAATGGGGGGTAAGTGACTTGCCTAGGGTCACACAGCTAGGAAATGTCTGATGTCAGATCTGAACCCAGAACTTTTCAATTCTTCACTTGACTATCCACAGAGTCACCTAACTGTCCCTACCCCCACCTCCAAGGAAGGTTTAAAAGGTAAATTTAAAGAATCTTAACTTGGGGGGGTCATTGTCAGTTTTTGTATAGGTACCCGAAAGTCATCAGACTGATATGTTATGAAGGTCACTGGCAACTTTGTGAATGGTGGATCAGAAAAGAAGGGAAAGCTTGGGCAAAAAGACAGACTAGGAGGCTGTTACCTTAACCCTGACTAGGATGGGGCAGTGGGAGGAGAAAATCTCCCATATTACTAAGAGAGTAGTCATCCTCAGTTCCTTATCTGTAAAATGAGGAGGTTGGATAAGATAACTTCTAATATCCCTTCAGGCTCTAACTCTGTGATCTTCTGATCCCTTCCAGTCAAACTTTCAGATCTGAATCTGCTATGGAAAGACTAAAGGCATTTCACTGTTGGGAGGAATGAACATTCACTAGTCACTTTCCAAAAAAACAACAACAACAAAAAAATAAACCCCAAACCCAAACCCAAACCCCAACCCGCCCCCCAAGCCCAACTTTTTTTGTCTTTCCATCTTAAACAAATGCCTTTCCCTTCCCATACTGGGCTCTAACATGGGAGCTGTTTCATATTAGGTAGCCTTGTGTTTTTCATTTCTAACCCACCACCCAGTATTTGCTACTAAAAGACTTAGGAAGAAAATTCGCCTGCTCCGACTCTTCCAGCTTTCATAAGGACAAAGGCATTTGTCTGTTCTGGGTTTACCGTAAACACAACTGGAAGCAATCTAAGGAGCCATTGGGACCCGGCAGGAGGGTCTGCTGAAAAATGCAGGGACAAATACTTTTCTTCCTGAGCTGATTTGGAAGACTAAGTGTTTCTGGGTTTCTTCTTTTCAAAAGGGATCAATTGCTATGAGGTAAACTAATGGACTATGGGAGGTTTATCTCAGTTCAACAAACATTGAGCAAGGAGCTGCTGGGCTTGCAATGCTCCCTCATAATAGATACTTAATCAGTGATTATTAACTGACTGGTTGGCACTGAGTAAAGGCATAATACATGCCTGTTGATTAATTGCAAGGTACCTACTGTATATGTGACCAGAAATGGAGGACCTTGAGATGGGGAAAGAGAGAGGAGGAGAGAGAGAGGAGGGGAGAAAGAGACACACATAGAGACAGAGATAGAGAGAGACATACACAGAGACAGAGATACACACACAGAGACAGACAGACAGAGAGAGAGAGAGAGAGAGAGAGAGAGAGATGGGGTGTGAATGAGGGGAAAAGGGGAAGAGAAAGAATTGGTGGGAAGGAGAGAATTTTGGTGTGAAAGAGGGGAAGAGAGACACCTGGGGGGAAACAAAGAGGGGAAGGGATCAGAGACATTAAGGGTCATAGGATAAAGAATTGAAGCACAGAGGCTTTCAGATCCTTTTATTTTACAAACGAGGAAATTGAGATCCAAGGAAGTCAATTGACTTCTGCAAGGTAATCTAGACATTAAGGGATGAAGCTGAGATTTTAATTCAAGTCCTTGGACTCCAGACAGAAAGGTCTATTAGGAAAGAGATAGCTTTCATTTTGCCATAGACTATCAAAAGAAAAGGAGGTAGGCCCTTCATGGAGTTGGGTAAGCATTTGGTGGAGGATGTGTGGAAATACACAGACAAGAATCCAATTGAATGAGAATGAGTCTGTGGACCGGGGGGAAGGGAAGGGAACAAATATTTATTAAGTGCCTGTTGTGTGCCAGGCCCTATGCCAAGTGCTTTACAGATACGAGAAGATGGAGCAGAATTTGTTAGACAGAGGGGGATAGGCTGAGATCTTTCCCAATTGATGGAGGAGCCATTGAAGTGCTGAAGTTTGAGCAGGGCACTGTGCTGAGGACCAGAGATAAACTCTGAGGAAGGTTGATAGTCCCTACCCTCAAATATCTCCTGTTGCAATGGAGGCAATGGAGCGGGACCACAAAAGTTTTTAGAAATCTGTTTTCCTGAAAGTACTAATCATGTATATTTTGTTAGGTGTAGTCCTACCTGAAGGCAGGGGGTTACCCAGGATGACCTAATAAAGCATCAGTTGCACTTGTTCATTTTGTTCTATGACCTCTGTAGCATCCTTCCAATTAGTGCTAGGCTCTGTAATGTTCTCAGGAGGCCATCGCTGTTTACAGCAAAGATGGAGGCTCCATCCATCCACACACCCTTACACACACCCTTACACACACACACACACACACACACACACAGACCTCCCAGGAAAGGAGAGCTTTTGTTCAAAACGTATACTCCCTGGTGGTAGTTGCAGCTGCTGCTGATCTGTGACCACAGAAGATGGTCATGACATCTGGGCTTCTCTCTCCCTACGTAAGGCAGTGTAGGCAGTCTGTTGCAATAGAAGGCGAGATCCCCAGCAGCATTTTCCAAGCTTATGTGCAAGAAAGGAGCCATGGGAAAGCATTACTGCAGAAATCTGACTTCAGGTCAGATGATGGCTGTCAGAGCCTGCCCAGTATATGTGGATAAGCAGAATCCTATCCATGATGTGAAAAAAATACTTACTTTTGTTGTTGTTTAGTCTTCGTTTTGAAGAGGATCCGTGACATCCCATGGTGATATCTTGACTTGCCAGTGAATTGGATTTTAATTGCAGTAAAGTCCCACAAAGTTGTCAGCCTCATTTTCCCTTCCAGAGTTATTGAAGTCCAATAGCAAGAAAAAAATCAGAAAGGCTGGTGATGGCTCAGGATGCAGTGGATGACCTTGGCATCTGCAGTGTCTGACCAAGCTCTGGCTGCTCTATAGGACCTACTTTGGCCGCCATAATGGTTACTGGAACACATTATTCTCATCTGCCCATTCTACTGGGGGAAAGTCTTCACATGCTTGGGGTAAACATCCCCCACTCACAGATGGTTCTATCAGCTACTCTCAACCTGGTTTAGCCAGTCTGCAGAGGTGCTTTTACCAGGATATGGCTGTTATTCATTCAATTGCTTCTTGGAGCCACAGGTGAGATCTGGACAAAAGGTAGTCCCTGAAAGTGGCTAAGCAGCCCTAAAAAGTGCTTGGTAAACCTTCACACCAGATCAGGCCTCCTGGAACATCTCAAATACTCCATAACTTTTGTAGCAGGGGTTTGAATTTCCATCTCCTTCACCTTTTCCATCTCCTTCACCTCCCCTTATAGGACGGCTGCAGCTTTGTGTTTTTGGTTAGTCCCTCCTACAATGCCCCAAAGTCAAGGAAAACCAGAGGAAGAGAGGAGGATGTGGCAGACTTCTTACCTGATGAAGAGAGGGAGCTGAAAGTCTCTCGGTCTGGGATGCAGATGATGCCAGTGTGGAATGGCATCAAGTTTTCTTTCCCAGAGTCTATTTTGTCCCCTTCCAAGAATGATGACTTCTCTGCACCAAGAAGCAGACAAAAACCTGTCAGTAAAGGAAAAAGAGAAGCACCAGCTATGGGAGTTTTGGTCCACACCAGGGACTTTTATGAGTCTCTACTCTAACTTGAGAAAGAGCTAAGACCCAAATGGACAATTCCTGAGTCCATCATCTAATAACCTGTTCTACCAGATGCAGTGAATCTAACATTGGTTGGGAATTAATAACAGTTGTCAAACCTTGTCATTTCAATGTTTATAACATCTCACGTTCAAACCCTTTTCTCCTTTGATGCTGACACCATCCAGGTGTAGGACTTATCATCTCTGCTAGGACTATTGAAATAGTCTGATATTTGGTCACCTTGCCTTAGGTCTCTCCCCCACTCCATCCTATCCTCCAATTAGCTGTCAAATTAATCTTCCCAAAGTGCAAATCTGACCATATCATGGACAGTCCCCTCCCTGTTTAATAAACTCTGTTGTTGTTCAGTCATGTTCATTCATGTCTGACTCTTCCTGACCCCATTTGTGGTTTTCTTAGGAAAGAAACTGGTGTGATTTGCCATTTCCTTCTCCAGTTCATTTGAAGATGGGGAAACTGAGACCAATAGGATTAATTGACTTACCCAGGGTCACACTGCTAGTTAGTGTCTAAGGCTAGATTTGAACTCAGGAAGATGAGTCTTCCTAACTCCAGGCCTGGCACTCTATCCACTGTGCTACCCAGCTGCCCCTGCTTGACTTTTAATGCACTTAATAATAGGCTCTTTCCTACTTTTCTAATCTTGGTTTCCTTTCTGTTCTTCACCTAGGCTACATTTCTTGACTCTGCATTTTCACTGACTTTCCCCTAGGTCTAGAACTCTCTCCTTCCCTAGTTCTACCTCCTGGCTTCCCTGGTTTCCTTTAAGTCTCAGCTGAAATCCCCATTTCTGTTAAAAAAAACAAACAAACTCCTGATTCCCTTTAATGCTAATCTCTGTTGATGAGCTCCAGCTTTTCCTATCCCTTCCTTGTTTGTATCCAGTTGTTTGCATGTGCCTGTCACTAGACTGGGAGCACCTTGAGAGCAGGGATTGGGTGGGTGGGTGGGTATCTTTACAATACTTGGAAAACAACAAGTATTTAATAAATGTTTGTTGATTGTCTTTTTTACATATCCGTAGGAGGAATAGCCATGGAAGTTCAATAGATTAAATGCTGCCTTTCTTGGAACTTCTGGTTTAGAGCATACCTATATGCTCTAGTCAAGCATTAAAGACTCTTAAAACTGTGGGTGTGAAGATACAAGAGCCCATCGTGTGTTATTTATTCATTCTATTGATTCCATGTAAAAAAATTAAAAGGATGTCTATCTGTGAACATGTTCCAGGGAGAAAGGTTCAGAGAGATACAGCAAGGTCGAAGAGGAGACAGGATTTTTCCATTAGGTAGAAAATGAGGTGAGGGCTCACAGCTTTTCTAATTGAGTAGATCTATACTAATTATATCCCTTAGGTGAATCAAACCTGGGAGAGGTGCCAGTGACAGTATCGGCATATCTACTTCCCCTTCAAATAGTCTCTGATTCTCCACTCTTGCCAGGATCAGCACAAGGACTGCTGTTGAGTGAAGAAGCTGTGACAAAGACTGAGACAGAATGAATGAACTTTGTCCCTTGTGGATTAATCTGGGACAGCTGTGGGTCTTTGGCTTTGTTTAATTTTTTAATTCATTTTTTATTGTGTTTTCAGTTCTTAATTATCTCTACCTCTCCCCTTTCCCTCTTCTAGCCTTCAAACCATTACAAAAATATAGTCATACAAAACAAATTCCAGTTAAAAAAAATATTAGCGAATGAAAGAAAAAAAGAAAAAGAAAGGAAGAAAGAAAGAAAAAGAAAAGGAAAGAAAATATGTTTCAGTTTGTACTCTGAGTCTATCAGTTTTCCATTTTGTGGTAGATAGCACATTTCATTATGAGTCCTTTTGAATTTATCGTTGATCATTGTGTGGATTATAGTTACTGAGTTTTTGTCTGTACAATATTGCTGTTATTGTATAAATTGTTCTTCTGGTTCTGCTTACTTCACTTTGCATCAGTTTATGTCAATCTTCCCAGACTTTCCTGAAACCATCTCCTTCATCATTTCTTACAGCACAATAGTATTCCATCACATTCATATGCTATCATAAACCATAAATTGTTCTGCTATTCCCCAATAATGGGCATCCCTTCTGTTTCCAATTCTTTACCACTACAAAGAGAGCTGCTATAAATATTTTTGGATATAGTGGTCCTTTTTTCTTTCTTTGATGTCTTTGAATTAAAGACCCAATAGTAGCGTTTCTGGGTCAGAGTATATGCACAGTTTAAAAGCTTTTTGGGCATTGTTCCAAATTGTTTTCCAGAATGGTTCAACAAGTTCACAGCTCCACCAACACTATATTAGTCTATCTGTTTTCCTATAACACCTCCAGCATTTGCCATGTTCACTAATACAGAATTGCTTTCCTTTTCATTTCCCTCTTTTTTAGTGATTTGGTGGATTATTTAATATACTTTTCAATAGCTTCCTCTAAATTATTTAATATATCTATCAAGTATCTTCCTCTAAAAACTAACAATTCATATCATTTGACAATTTATCAATAGGGCAATGTCTCGGATTCTTGTAAATTTGACTCAGTTCTCTATATAGCATAGGAATGAGAAATCTTCATCAGAGAACTTGCTGCAAAGATTTTTTCCCAGTTTCTTGCTTTTCTTAGCTGTGCTTTCTTTGGGCAAGAAGGATATAAAGGTATGTCTAGGACCCTCTAAGGAGTTCCTGATACTCATGGAAACTTCCAGGTTCATTGCTTTTAGCTTCATTGATGGTGGCTTTTACCTGGTTGGTTATTCTTTTTTTTAAACATTATTTTTTTATTTGGTCAGTTTCAAGCATTATTCCTTGGATACAAAAATCATTTTCTATTCGTCCCTTCCCGTAGCCCAAGCGCAATTCCATTGGGTTTTACATGTGCCCTTGATCAGAACCTATTTCCATGTTGTTGATGTTTGCACTAGGATGTTCATTTAAAGTCTACATCGCCAATCATATCCCCTCGACCCATGCAATCAAGCAGTTGTTTTTCTTCCGTGTTTCTACTCCCATTTCTTGGTTATTCTTGTGAATTGCTTTTTTGTTTTTTTTTTTGTGCAATCTTGGAGAATGCTTTTACCTGGGAATACTTGCATATATTTTTTTCATAAAAATATTGGTTTATTTGAAGCTTCACACTCTGGGTGAACTATTGTATTAGAACCAACAAAGACTTCATTAGGAACAAGCTCCTTGAGGTGACAACAAAAACAACTCACCGATGAATAGGAAAATAGCTTGCACATCTAGGGACGTACACAAATATTTGTTGAATGGAATTGACGTTTGATTTCCTAGAGTTGGTGCTTGTGCAAACTGTCCTTCATGTCTTGCATGTTTAGTCATCAAGAAATATTTATTTGTTCTTGTTGTTTCAGACATGTCAGACTCCAAGACCTCATTTGTTGGAGAGTTTTCCAGGCAAAGATACTGAAGTGGTTTACCATTTCTTTAACCAGCTCATTTTACAGATGAGAAACTAAGGTAAATAAGGTTAAGTGACTTGACCAAGTTTACATAGCTAAATGTGGTTGGTTAGTCTGAGGTTGGATTTGAACTCATGAAGATGAGTCATACTCATTCCAAGCCAATGGATTCTCTATCCAATGTGCCATCTAGCTGCCCAATATTTATTTAGCACCTACTAAATATGCCAGGACCTTTTCATTTCTCATCTCTGCCTTCCAGAATCTTTATATCCCTTCCATATTTAAGTCAAGTGCCATCTTTCTGTAAAACCACCCCCATTGGGCCAATTGTGGGTGCTCAGTCCCTCCTCAAATTACCCTGTAGTATTTATACTTCCCTGGGTACTATTGTATTCTCCCAGCTGAATGAAACTTCCTGAAGGGCAGGGCCTGTTTTCTTCTTTCTCTGTATCCTTACCACCTAGCATGGTATCTTGCACACAATTCAAACTTAACAAATGTTTGTTGATTGGAACTGAATGGACCACTCCTTCCATTGATGTACTTGGCAAAGTATCTAAGCTTTCATACTAGGTGTAATTCTCAGTCTATACTCCTTTGATTCCTTAAGGAGGATCCACCCAATGCATTGTTGGCTGTCCCTTGGTCTTAAAAAAATTTCCTGGGTACCAAAGGAATAGCTAGGTGGTACAATGATAAAGTGCTGGGCCTGGAGTCAGGAAAACTCATCTTCCTGGATTCAAATATAGTCTTACACACTTCCTAGTCCTGTGACCCTGGACAAGTCACTTCACTCTGTTTGCCTCAGTTTCCTCATCTGTCAAATGAGTTGGAGAAGGAAATGGGAAATCACCCCAGTATCTTTGCCAAGAAAACCCCAAATGGGATCACTAAGAGTCAGGCATGTATAATAATACCAAGGGAACACTCAGATTTTTGGTCTAATTCCTCACTCTGGACATTGACCCCCCCCCCCATTTATTATTAATTTCTTTGTTTGCATCAAGCAAACAGTAACAGCTCTCAGTTTTATAGTATCAATGACTGAATTTGAAGGGTGTTTAGAGATGCTTTAGACAAACCCCTTCATTTTATAAATAAATCAAGGTTTCATAGGTAATATTAGAACTAGACTTTGAACCCATGTCCTCTAACTCCAAGATCTTGGAACTTTCTACTCTATCATGTAGCATTAGGACTTTAATTAATCTAACAAACAGTAGGTATCTATAAGTACTTAAGATGTTCTAGGCACTGGGTTAGGTGCTGGGGATGCAAAGATAAACATTAAACAGTTCTTGACTCAGTGGTGTGCTCAGAGTCTGTAAGAGACAATTATGGAAACAGTGTGAGCATTTATACCTAGAAAATATGCAAACACCATCAATTAAGTCTTGATCAATTCTGCTGGTTGTTCAGATTTAAGAAAAGAATGGAGAAAATGCAAATAATGCAGAGTAGACTTAAAAGTATTGCATATATTTATTTTCAACATTTACTAATGTATGCCAAGTTTACATTTTATTGGGATTTGGGGCGGGAGTGAGGGTGGGAAACAGTGTATATACACACGAAGAGATACAAAACAGATGCCAGCTAAGAAGAGAGGAAACCTCTAGCAACCTAAGAGGTTAGTAAAGTCCTCATTTAGGAAGTGGTCCCAGTGATGAATTTTGACAGAAACTAGGAATTTGAAGAGACATAGGTAGGGGCCTGTTAGGTGGTTCTGTGGATTGAGATCTAGAGACAGGAGGTGCAACTCTGGCCTCAGACACTTCTAGCTGTGTGACCCTGGGCAAGTCACTTAACCCCCTATTGCCTAGCCTTTTCAGCCCTTCTGTCTCAGAATCTGTATTGATTCAAAGATGGAAGGTGAGTGTTTTTTAAAAAAAGAGGTCCAGGTAAGGAGGGAGAGTGTGCCAGGCAGATGAGACAGAATAACAACAGTTCTACAGGGCAGATAGTACAAGTACTATTTTCCCATTTTACAGGGAGAGGAAATTGAGAACCAAAGAAGTTAAGAGAATTCCCCAAGGTCACACAGTCAAGAATTGTTAGCACTGGGATTGGGATCCAGGTCTCCTTCTTTCAAACCCAGTGTTCTTTGTACCACTCCAAGCTAAATCCAAAAGAAGAAGGACATCTGGTTCCTAACCCTCCTGGGAGTTTACAATTTAGTGGGGAGAAAGAATACACATTCAAGGAGTCAGTTAGGAACATTTATAAAGCAACATGTAAATCGGAGGATGTGAAAAAGGATGGGGGTCCCCCTATCATATGAGTGAAAAGATCTGAAGAGATTATGGTACTAGCCATTGTGGTCCACACAGAAAGTTGATTATTATTCTAAATTTAATTAAATATTTATTTTATTTTGCTTGACTATTTCTACTGATACAGATTACATATCATCCATTCCATCTCATCCTTTTGGCCATGTCTTTCCATAAAGTCTGCATAGAATTTCTGTAATGGGACCATAAATCTAGAGCTAGGAACAGAAGAGGAAGCTGAGACTTCTGGAGGATATGTGACTCATAGAATCACAAGATCATACATTTAGAGCTGAGAGGAATCTCTGAGGCAATTTTTTCCAAATCTATCATTTTTCATGGGAACAAATTGAGGAAATCTATCATTTTTCATGGGAACAAATTGAGGCTCAGCAAAGTAAAATGATTTGCTTAATGTCTCATAGGAAATAAATGGCAGAGTTGGGATTTGAATCCAGGTCCATGACTCTCAAGCCTGACTAAAATATAAGTGGGGTGGAGGGGAGAGAAATCTTTCTCATAAATGTAATTTAAACTTAACAAAAAGGAAAAGAAAATGTAGAAAGTTCCAGATGAACCATAAAAAATTCAGTTGTGGGTCATAAACACTTTTTTCCTTGATATTACTGAGGAGAGGTAACTTTGCTAGCAGCTATAGAAGGCACTGGGAAGGGCTGTCATGCCCAAAAGAATGCTCCCCCACCTCATTCCAGATGAAAATATAAATATTCTCTGGACAAGGAAGCAGTTACTTAAAATTCATACCATGGTGTAAATGACTAACTAAATCTTTTTTTTTTTAACCTTTACCTTCCATCTTGGAGTCAATACTGTGTATTGGCTCCAAGGCAGAAGAGTGGTAAGGGCTAGGCAATGGGGGTGAAGTGACTTGTCCAGGGTCACACAGCTGGGAAGTGTCTGAGGCCAGATTTGAACCTAGGACCTCCCATCTCTGGGTCTGGCTCTCAATCCACTGAGCCACTCAGCTGCCCCCCCCCCCCCATGGTTCCTTTAAATTTTTTTCTTTCAAATAAAACCCTTACCTTCTGCCTTAGAATCAATACTGTGTATTGGCTCTAAGGCAGAAGAGTGGTAAGGGCTAGGCAATGGGGGTCAAGTGACTTGTCCAGGGTCACACAGCTGGGAAGTGTCTGAGGCTAGATTTGAACCTAGGACCTCCTGTCCCTAGGTCTGGCTCTCAATTCACTGAGCTACCCAGCTGCCCCCATCCTTTTTTTTTTTTTTTTTTAAAGAAAAGGGTTTGATGAAGAAAGTTAACTGGATCTCAGAAAGGAGGGAAGGTTAGAGGACCCCAGGAGGAAAGTAGAGAGCTAGGAACCCCCAAACCAATTTGTGATTTTTTCATTTGGTTATTTGCTAGCTTTTAAAAAATGTTCATTTTTAGCCTTAACAAATAATAAATAAAATTAATAGTTCTATATGCTTAATAGAACAGGAATATTGTAATGAAACTGTAATTATTATGGATAGCTTGATTTTCTTTTTAAATGTGACAGAATTTGGCATATCCATGTTACATATACAGGGAATCCCCAAAGTCTTAATACAGTTTTAAGCTTTAGCACAGTCATTAATTAATTAATTAAATTTTAATTTCATTTTTCCCCCAAGCTGCTTTATCTTTACTACATAGTTTTGGCAAACACATCAGGGTCCAAGAGGGTTTATTAATTTAATTTTAAAGCTTAATGAAAACATCAAGAATTTTGTCTAATTCATTTGCCTTTCAAAATTGTCTGGCTTGTCTGTAATTCTTTCCAGCTTTCTTTCCATTCTCTTATATGCATTTAGTGGGGAAAAAAAAAGATACTTTGATACCTCTATTTGCTTTACCTTTATTTTTGCTCTCTTATACTTATCCTCACCCCCAAGCCCATTTAAAAAAAAATCAAAGATGGCCTCAGACACTTCCCAGCTGTGTGACCCTGGGCAAGTCACCTGACCCCCATTGCCTAGCTCTTACAGCTCTTCTGCCTTGGAGCCAATACACAGTATTGACTCCAAGATGGAAGGTAAGGGTTTAAAAAAAAATCAAAGAAAAACAAAATTGTTATAACAAATATTCATAGTCAAAATAAATAAATTCACATTTTGATGGTGCTTGAAAATATGTTTCTTATTTTGCATCTTGAGTCCATCACCTCTTTCTCAAGGGGTGGATAGCATGCCTTATCCTTGGTCTTTTGGAATCATGGTTGTACATTGCATTGGTCAGTTTGTTCAAGTCTTTCAAAGTTATTTTTCCTTATAATGTTTTTTAAAAAATTTATTTACTTATTTAAAAATATTGTTCTATGTTGGCATGATTCATTTTCTTTCCCTCCCCTCTTCCAGAGCCAAAAAGCAGTTCTTCTGGGTTGCATAGATATCGCCCCTTGATAACCTATTTCCATAATATTCATTTTTGCTATAGAGTAATCAATCTTTTAAAGCCCAAACCCCAAATCACATCCCCATGTATACAAGTGATAAGTCATATGTTTTTCTTTGGTGTTTCTACTCCCATAGTTCTCTCTCTCAATGTGGATATCGTTCTTTCTCATAAGTCCTTCAGGAGTGTCCTGGATTATTGCATTGCTACTGGTAGTAAAATCCATTACATATAATGTTGTTTTGGATAAATTGTTCTCATTTTGCTAATTTCACTCTGCAGCCCTTCATAAAAGTTTTCTTAGGTTTCTCTGAAATCATCCCATTTGTTTTATATTTCATTAAATTCATACGACATTTATTACATACTATCTCTTTGTTTATTAATTTCCTGGTTGGTGGACATTCTTTTAGTTTCCAGATCTTTGCCACTACAAAAAGAGATATTATAAATATTTTGGTACATATATAGCATTTTTTCTTCCTTTGATCTCTTTGGGGTATGCACAGTTTAGTAAATTTTTGGACAAAGTTTCAAATATCTTTCCTGAATGATTAAACCAATTCACAGTGCCAGCAAAAACAGTAAATCAGTGTGTCTGTTTTCTCACAATCCCTCTGAAATTTGTTATTTTTCTCTCTTGTTATCTTTATCCATCTGATGGGTTTAACAAGGTCAAACCTCAGCGTTGCTTTAATTCACATTTGCCTACTTAGTGATTGGGAACATCTTTTTATATAGTTGCTGTCTTATGAATTACCTTATATCAGTTTATCCAAATTTTCCTATGCTTATTTATTTATTTATTTGATTTTTTAGAAAAAAAACCTGTGCTTTCTGTCTTAGTTATAAATCTAAGATAAAAGAACTAGCACTAGGCAATTAGGGTTAGGTAATATGCCCAGAGTCACACTGCTAGGTAGTGTCAGAGGCCAGAATAAAAAAACGTTTTTTTAAATTTTAAATCCTCACCTTCTGTCTTAGAATCAATACTGTGTATTGATTCTAAGACAGAAGAGTAGTAAGGGCTAGGCAATGGGGGTCAGATGACTTGCCCAGGATCACACAACTAGGAAGTGTTTGAGGTCGAATTTGAACCCAGGACCTTCTATCTCTGGGCTGGACTCTCAATCCACTGAGCAACCCAGCTGCCCCCAGAGGCCAGATTTGAACCCAGTTTCTTCCAACTTCTGGCTCTCCTTTCTCTGTTTGACCTAACTGCTCCCTTAAATTCTTCACATTCATTATTTCTTTGGTCATACAGATATTTCAATACATTCATTGTTCAGCCATATCCCAATCAATTGGTGTCCACTTTCCTTTTTGTTCTTTGCAATCCACTGAAAAATTCTACCTTGAAGAATTTTGCATTAATTGACGTTTCCTTCTGTTTTCCATTTCTTTGGGGTATGTGCCTAGAAATCAGCACTACAGCTTCCCAGAATATGTTTAGTTCATTGACTTTTATAGAATAATTCCAAATCGTTTCCAGAACAATGGACCAATCCATAAAGGAGCTTGCATTCTCAATGAAATTAAATAACTCATCTAGTGTCATATGATCATGAATTTAGAGCCAGAAGGGACACATCAGAGATTATCTTGTCTAACTGCCAATAGAAATTAAGTGGCTTGTCTATGGTTATCCAAGTAGCATGTAGTAAAGGTGGGTTTTGAACACAAAACCATTGACTCTAAATCCAGGAATCAGTCATTGGGCTACCAAGTGGCAAGCTTGGAGCTCAGATCCCAGCCTCCCAACTCTCACTTTAGCAGTCTTTCTACTATTGCACTGGCCTCTCTTGCAAACATGGGCACCTTGGAATGCTCCTACTGGATTCTGCTCTAATGGTTTTCAAATAGACCTTCTCTCAGTTTTGCCATTGCCCCATCCCATTTTTTAAAAAGTATATTCAAGGAAAGATTGCTTGGCTTGTGCTTCAGACAGCCATGAACAAAATTAATTTCCTGAAGATCAGAAAATTGGGGGGGGGTAAGTTTGGGGAATGAACTCTCATCTCCACAACCCCCTTGGCTATTTTTGATGAAAATTGCTGCAGTGGTATGGACCAGATAAAAGCAGAAACTCTTTTTTTTTTTTTGCCCTTTAATGATCAAGTTTGAGTCTGAAATTAAGCCCAGCGGGTAAGAAGATCCTGCATAGATTTCAAAAGATACAGCGTGTTTGTCCATGTCCTTTGGAACACTGTTTTGTTAAGCCTTGCCACCATTTTGGAAAGCTGGAATGGAATTAGCCCTCCAAAGCTTTCTCTCTCCTTCCCTTCCTTTCTTTTCTGTCTATTCTGCTTAACTCAGAAGTACTTTGCTCTCTGCTTTGAATGCTTCTGCTAAATGACCATCATATTTCCTAGAATTATAGATTTCAAGCTGAAAGGGGCCTCAGATGCCCTCTCAGGTCCAGTTTCCACATTTTACAGGTGTGGAAACTTAGTTCTAATGAAGTAAAGTGATTTACCCAAAGAGAAACACAACTAGTTAGAGATGGAGGTGAGATTTGAACCTCTGACTCCAAGCTAGGGTGTTTGTTCCCTGTACTTGTAAGGGAGTCCTTCTGATGTTGCCCATGAGATCAGATGAACCTCTTCTCATCACATCACACCTCACTCCAACAACAGAACAAACCACCCACTCTTGAGATCCCTAGCCCTGCTTGCCCTTATCTCACCCACTAGGCTACCCGACCTTATTCTAACTGTGAACCTGACTCCCTCCATTATTCATGTCACTAATTGCTGAGCACCTGGTCTCTGCCTGGGGTGTCTGAGTCATCACAGAGAACACCTCTCTGACTTTCATTCTTCTAAAATTGCCCCGGGACCATTGATGGTGCCTCATTGGATCTTTGGTGCTTACTGGTGGGTGTGCCAACAGGCTTTCAAAACTGGCTTAGCTTCTACAAAAGGAAGCTGTAGCCAGACAGAGGAAGCCAGACAAGGGGAGAAGCACTGGTGGAATGGAGAGGCAACCTTCTGCCCTGTGAGGCAACTCTTGGCAATGCCAGGGGCTGTCTTCCCCTAAAGGATTTATTTTGACTCTGCAGGCTTGAAAGACCCATTGCTTACACTGTTTAGCTGCATACCATTGAAAAAAGTAGTCCTACCTATATATTATGAACATGAACACATCTATTTGGGGCTGCCAAGTTTGACCTGTAGGGCATTTCACTGCAGGTCAACTGCTTGTACAGGCTTGTCAACTCTGGCTGGAGAAAGATTTATTGTGTCCAACTTATTAAACCTGTTCAAAGACTCAAGCCCAAGTCAAAACTGCCTGTTTACAAAGGGGTTTGGGCAGTGTTGTTTTGAAGACATTAAGGATCTCACCCTCAAACTCCAAGGCTTGGAGCTTATCGCTCCCATGAAGAGACAAAAACCTGACTCTACCATTCCAACAAATTGTCTTGGGCCAGATTTCATCCACCTTGAAGCCGGAGATTTCCCAGGAGGCCCCAAAACAAGGAAAGGAGAATGTATGTTGATTGTGTTATGTGTGTATTTACACCACCAGTTTACCTGCTTTTTTCACTGGCCATCCCTCATGCCAGGAATGCTGTCCCTCTTCACCTCTGACTTCTGCCTTCCCTGCCTTTCTTCAAGACTCACCTTCAAATCCCACCTTCTTCAGACCTTCCCTTGTTTTCCCAGGTACTAATGCCTTCCCTTCTAGAAGATTCTGTCCTTGTATGCCCTTTCATGTAGCAATACCACTACTAGGTTTGTACCCCAAAGAGAGAATAAAAATGGCTGTACAAAAATTTTTATAGCTTCACTCTTTGTGGCAGCAAAGACTTGGAAAATGAGGGGATGCCCTTCAATTGGGGAAAGACTGAGCCAATTGTGGTATCTGATGGTGATGGAATACCATTGTGCCATAAGGAATGATGAACTGCTTGATTTCTGTATGGATTGGAAAGACCTCCATGAATTGATGAAGAATGAAATTGAGTTCAACCAGGAGAACATTGTACACAGAGACTGAACCATTGTGGAAGGATCAAAGGTAATAGACTTTGCTACTAGTAGCAATCTAATGATCCAAGACAATCTCAAGGGGCTTGTAAGAAAGAGTGCTATCCACACTGAGAGAAAGAACTGTGGGAGCGGAAACATGGAAGAGAAACATAGGATTTATCGCTTGTTTATATGGGTATCGGGATTCATCTATTACAAAAATAAATAATATGGAAATAGTTATTGAGTGATAATACATGTATAACCCAGTGGAATTGCTTGTCAGCTCTGGGAGGGGTGAGGGAAGAAGGGAGGGAGAGAATATGAACCAGGGAAAATATTTAAAAATAAATTAATTGATTAAAAAAATAAAAATTAAAAAAAAGATCCATCCCATTGACTTTATCTATACCTTTGCATGGACCAATTTCTAAACATAGTTTCTCACAACAAAATGTGAGATTCTTGAGGGATGGGCTGTTTTTCACTTTCTTGTATCCCCAGTACCTGGTTCACCAAAATTACTTAATAAAGAGGGAAGGAGCCTCTACGTTCTGAAGTATTTACGGCAGCTCTCTTTGTGGCAGCAAAGAACTGGAAATTGAAGGGATTCCCATTAACTGGGGAATGGCTAACCAAGTTGTAGCATATGGGTGTGACGGGATACTACTGCTCCATAAGAAATGATGCACAGGTTAATTCTGGGAAAACCATGAAAAGACCTTCTCATATGAAATTATGAAGAGTGAAATAAGTAGAACCAAGAGAACATTATATACAGCAACACAAATATTGTTTAAAGAATGACTTGTGTATGTCAACCTCTAGAGAAAGAATTGATAAACAGAAATAGGATAAACATATATATATTTCTGTCAAATGATGTTTTTTCTAATGGTGGGAAGGTGGGAAGGGAGGGAATAATTTGGGTATTTTAATGGAGAAATCAAACAAATACATTTTAAAAATTAAATAGTAAAAAAAAGCAAATCAGTTGATTAATCTATCCTTAGCATCTAACAGAGAGCATGATATCTAGTAGGTGATTGCTGTTTGCAAATGATTGATCCCTGGGTTTATTGATTCTAATAGAATATGAGCTCCTTAAGGTCAGTGACTCCTTTTTTTTGTCTTTGAGTTTCTGGTGTCTAGAATAGTATCTGGAATTTTCTTCTCCAGGTTAAAAATCCTTACATCCCTGAGATGATCCTTAGAGGGCATGGATGAAAGACCCTTTACTATCTTAGTTAATCTCCTCTGGACACTGTCCATCTTATCAATATGCTTTTTCAATTTGAACACTCAAATTGAGCACAACACTCCAGAGAGATATGACCAAGATGGAGCAGAGTGGGACCATCACCTCCTTATTCCTAGAAACTAGACTTTTCCTGACATAGACCAAGACTACACTAGCTTTTTTAGAAGTCACATCCTAAGGCTGACTCATTTTGAGTCTGTAGCACCTGACCAAAATTCCTTCCAAACAAGAGAGAGCTAATCTGTGGGGCCCCTGAAGATGGTCTCTGATGAAGGGATTGTTTCTCCATCTTCCTGTTTGTCTTTGGACTGACCAATGAGGGGTCAGTAAGGGAGTTGGTGAAGGAGGCTGACAGATTTATTTTTCTTTTCCAACCCCAGAGGATGGGCTATTTCCCCTGAAAGGCTCCAAGAAGGCATTGGTGAATAAGAAAGGTTAGACACCAATTATCATCATCTTTAACCCCTCTAGTATGATCTCAAAGAAACAAAGGGAAAAATGATTTTAAAATAATTGTTTCATTTATGCTTTTTTCTTACATTGTTATTCCTAGTGACCTCTATCAACATAATAGAACCCAATAAAACACAATTAAGCAAAATGAACCAACATATTTGTTTAACATGTCTGATAATTGATGACTTATTCCACCATCCAAATCTACCACCACTCTACTGAGAGAAGGGAAGTATTTTTTCCCTCTGTCTTAGTTTTGTGGGCTTAAAATTGTTCACTACATTGATCAGTTAGTCAATAGAGCACACATACCATTCATTCCATGTTATCCTGTAAAGTTCTTGTCCATGCATTTTTGAAAATCCCTTTTAGAAGTTCCATTTGACACTCTTGAAACCATCCTTTGATTCTTTAACTATTCCAAGGATATAGTAAATAAGCAAAGGTGACAAAGATTGATAAGGATCTGCAAAGGTAGCAACTTATTCATTATTGGTGAACCTGCGAATTGGCTTACTCAATTTAAAATTATGATTAAAAGGGGGTTAAGGGGGCAGCTGGGTGGCTCAGTGGATTGAGAGCTAGGCTGAGAAATAGGAGGTCCTAGATTCAAA
Source organism: Monodelphis domestica (assembly GCF_027887165.1). Taxonomy (NCBI): domain Eukaryota; kingdom Metazoa; phylum Chordata; class Mammalia; order Didelphimorphia; family Didelphidae; genus Monodelphis; species Monodelphis domestica. The sequence continues at coordinate 54,648,005 of NC_077229.1, read as the reverse complement.
TCTGGCCTTAGACACTTCCTAGCTGTGTGACCCTGGGCAAATTACTTAACCTCCATTGCCTAGCCCTTAAAACTCTTCTGCCTTGGAACCAATATATAGAACTAAATCCAAGTTGGAAGCTAAGGGTTTTAAAAAATAAAAAATAAAAAGGCGATGAAAATATACCTGCCTCATATCCCAAGAATGTTGAAGACAAAAAAGGGCTCTCCTTCCTTCCTTCCTTCCTTCCTTCCTTCCTTCCTTCCTTCCTTCCTTCCTTCCTTCCTTCCTTCCTTCCTTCCTTCCTTCCTTCCTTCCTTCCTTCCTTCCTTCCTTCCTTCCTTTCTTCCTTCCTTCCTCCCTCCCTCCCTCCCTCCCTCCCTCCCTCCCTCCCTCTCTCCCTCTCTCTCTTCTTCTCTCTTTCTTTCTCTTTCTTTCTTTCTTTCTTTCTTTCTTTCTTTCTTTCTTTCTTTCTTTCTTTCTTTCTTTCTTTCTTTCTTTCTTTCTTTTCTTTCTTTCTTTCTTTCTTTCTTTCTTCTCCTTCCTTCCTTCCTTCCTTCCTTCCTTCCTTCCTTCCTTCCTTCCTTATTTCCTTCCTTCCTTCCTTCCTTCCTTTCTTTCTTTCTTTCTTTCTTTCTTTTCTTTCTTTCTTTCTTTCTTTCTTTCTTTCTTTCTTTCTTTCTTTCTTTCTTTCTTTCTTTCTTTTCTTTCTTTCTTTCTTTCTTTCTTTCTTTCTTTCTTCCTTTCTTCCTTTCTTCCTTTCTTCCTTTCTTCCTTTCTTCCTTTCTTCCTTTCTTCCTTTCTTCCTTTCTTCCTTTCTTCCTTTCTTCCCTTCTTCCTTTCTTCCTTTCTTCCCTTCTTCCTTTCTTCCCTTCTTCCCTTCTTCCCTTCTTCCTTCCTTCCTTCCTTCCTTCCTTCCTTCCTTCCTTCCTTCCTTCCTTCCTTCCTTCCTTCCTTCCTTCCTTCCTTTCTTTTTCTTGTTTCTTCCTTCCTTCCTTTCTTTTTCTTGTTTCAGTAGGTAGCATTAGAACCAGGCTTTGAAGGAAACTAGTGATTACAAAAGGTAGAAGTGAAGGAGAGAGTTTTAGGCATGGGAAACGGCTTAGGCAAAGACATGGAGGAAGGAGATAGAATTTTATATGTGGGCTATAGGGTTTAGAACATCTTAGTTAGAACCTGGAGTTCATGAAAGGGAATCATGTATAATTAGATTAAAAAGATATGTCAAAGCCAGATTATAAAGGTCTCTAAATGCCAAAATTTTATCCTAGAAGCAATAGGGAATCACTGAAGATTCAATGCTATGCAGCTTCACCAGGAGAAAACCAAGATTATTAATCAATATAGACTTTTGTGGTAGCAAAATTATCTAAATGTAATAAAATATATAATTCCATAAACATTTACTAAGTGCCTGCAACATGCCAGGCCCTGTACCCTCGAGAAAGATAGTCCCTTAAGTCCTTAAGTAGGGCACTTACTTGGATGGGGAAAGACACACAAAATGAAAGGAAAGGAGGGAATGGGATACCAGAGAGTATCCAACTTCGGGGTTTCTTCTTCCTTGGCAGTAAGATCAGGCAGAGCTGCAGGTACAAAGTATAGATGAAGATCGCTGGACCACAAAGTTTGAACTAGAAAGAACTTTCAAAGTCTTCTAGTCCGTCCTTCTTCATTTTACAGATAAGAAAACCGTGGCCCAACCTGATTAAGGGATTTGTCCCAGTTAGTAGAGTTGAGATTGAAACCGAGTTCTTGTTCAAAGCCAACTCTTTTGCCTTCACAGCTCTTCCCCACTGCCCAGTCTTGCTCTGCCAAAGTGATCAAATGAGTTTGTTACAATGACTGATATCATTGCGGTAGGTTTTGTGGATAAGGGAATGGCTGATGAACACAGGATTAGGAGTAACTGTGGGTCTGAACTGTGCAAGTTCTTCTTGGCTCCCATTAGTGTAAATAATGGTTGAATAGTGTACATAATGGTTGGTTGAATGTCTATCTAGGTTTATGTATCCTATTAGGATGCTCTCCTTTGTCTTCCCCCTCTGTGTCCTTTTCTGGATGGGCAGGCTGCTGGTAGTTGCTTCCCTTTATTGGCTGCTCTGTCTGAGATGGTAGCCAGGACACCATGATTTCCCTGTGCCAAGGAACCAACCTGACTCTTCTAAGGCACTGTAATTTTGAGGTTGGGCAGACCTCCACAAGCCAGGTAATCTGATGAAGTCGTCTAAAATCATTCAGGACATCAAACTATACTTGGCAGTATAAGAGCCAAGAGCTGCTTTTCCTCTGCCAGTCAAAACAGCAGCACTGCCAGAGTCCAGGCTGTGCCAGGCATTCTGTCAATGGCACACCCACAGAGAAGGAGCAACTCCCTTTGGAATATATATATATATATATATATATATATATATATGCGTGTGTATATAGATATATAGATAGATAGATAATGTGAAAATGTGAAGATATATTCCTGATGTGGTGATCCCTCCTTCTACTAAGCTTTGCCCACAGGGATTGGATATTTTCTCTGCCCTGTCCTATGCCCAGCCTTGCAATTTGAGTTCAGTCCTTAGGGTCTTGGCCTCCGGTAAATGGGGGCTTCCCTTTCACTCTCTTTGATTCCCCGAATGATGATTAAAATAATAGGACATTAGATCATACACCTAAAGATTTCCCTAAAATAGGAAGAAGTGAAAAAGGATTCTTAATATATAATATGAATCATGCATGGAATGGGTAACTTAACACTATATATATTAGAAAGGCTAACCATAAAAAAATCATAGTATATATGAGCAGAATTAATAGGATTTGGTAATTAAAAAACACACCAAATCTCACTTTCTGTCTTAGAATTGATATAAATATCAGTTCAAGGCAGACTTGTGGTAAGAAATAGAAAACTGGGGTTAAGTGACTTGCCCAGGGTCACACAGCTAGGAAGTATCTGAAGCCAAATTTGAGCCTAGGACCTCCCATCTCTAGATCTGGCTCTTTATTCACTGAGTCATTTACCTGCTCCAGCAATTTATTTTTATGACTATAGTTAACAGCTCATCAGAACAGAGCAAAGTTTTATAAGTCTGGTTATCAGGTATTTCCCACTTAATCTAATCTTAAATCAGATCTCTAAGCTTGGGCCATTCTTCTTTCTAGTAGTTCTTCCCACTCTGACTCAGAAGCTTTCCTTGCCATCATCAGCCTGTTCCTGCCACAGCCACAATCAATGGCTTCCCTCAGGGAAGCCAACTTCTTCATAACTTTCAAATTCCCAGTATTGTCACAAGTCCCATACATGTCTACCATTACATACTAGTTTATCCAAGATTTGAAAAGACCAGATTCATGTAGCACTTCCTTTGGGCTCTTTCTTTTAATACCCACTGGCATAGACAGATTGAGTCCCACAGGGCAGCTGACTACTTTTCCACTCAGGGAATCTATCATCAGGAAATCCTGAAGATCTGGGTTTTTTTCTTCTTTTTCAGTTTATTTTATTTTTTTTTCAATTTAGTTTATTTTTCAATTAACAAGCATTTGTTTTCTCTTCTCTGCTTCTTCTCCCCCAATCAATAATATGATAATCAAGTAAAACAAATTCCTGTATTGTCCATGTTCAAGATGTTTGTCTCATTTTGCTCCCTTAGTCCATTGCCTCTGTGTTAGGAGATGGGTCATGTCATCATCTGAAGTCTTCTGAAATCCTGACTGATCATGACAGTGGTCAGAGTTCTTAAGTTTATCACAGTTATTTGTCATTATAATGCTATTCTTAATGCATAAATTATTCTGGTTCTTCTCACTGCATTTTCCATCAATTCATAGAAATATTCCCAGGTTCCTCTGAAGCCATTTCTTATGGCACAATAGTATTCCATTAGCAGAACCAGGAGAACATTATACACAGAGATGGATACTCTGTGGCACAATTGAATGTAATGAACTTCTCTATTAGCAGCAATGCAATGATCCAGGACAATTCTGAGGGACTCATGAGGAAGAATGCGATCCACATCCTGAGAAAGAACTGTGGGAGTAGAAACACAGAAGAAAAACAACTGCTTGATCACATGGTATCAATGGGGATATGATTGGGGATGTAGACTCTAAGCAATCACCCTGGTGCAAATATCAATAATATGGAAATAGGGCTTGATCAATAACACATGTAAAACCCAGTGGAATTGCTCATTGGCTACAGGGGTGGGGGGGTGGGGAGGCAGGGAGGGAAAGAGCATGAATCATGTAACCATGGAAAAATATTCTAAATTAATTAAATAAAAATTTTCAATTAAAAAACAATAGTATTCCATTGCATTAACTATTATTTATTCAATCATTCCCCAATTGATAAGTCCTTTGTCTCCAGGTCTTTGTGCCTACAAAAAGAGCTGTAATAAATTGTTTTATGCATATGGGTCCTTTCCCAATTTCCTTGATTTCTTTGCATGTAGGCCCACTAGAAGTATTGGTAGTCAAAGGATATGCATAATATAGTGACTTTGGGGGCAAAGTTACAAATTGCTTTATTGGATGGTTATGCCAATCCACAAGAGCTGGGGTTTCTGATACTATTTATTGTTTATGAACCTCTGATTGGTGTGTTCTTCCTGGTACTGGTGAACCAGTTGACACCAATTAGTTTTAAAAAAATGATATTTACTTAGAAGGTTTAGAAAAGGACATAAATTACAAAATATCCCCAAACCAAAGGACTACTTTGGCATGGTTCAAAACAGACCTCTTCAACTTGGAGACTTACTTTCTCTCCCTCTTGTATACACACAGGATATATGGGCAGAGTGGATTCAAACTAGAGCCACAGATCTAAAGAAAAAGTGGGGCTGAGAGATATACTACCTGATTCCTTGCTATGAAAATCATCTTTCCCCTTTAAGAAGTGTCCACAAAAAGTAGAAACACAGAAGAAAAACAACTGCTTTATTACAAGGGTCTATGGGGATGTGATTGGGGACGTAGACTCTAAATGATCACCCTAGTACAATTATCAATAATATGGAAATAGGTCTTGATCGATGACACATGTCAAACCCAGTGGAATTGCCCACCAGCTACGGAAGGGGGTAAGGGGAGGGGAGGGAAAGAACATGAATCATGTCACCATGGAAAAAAATTCTAAATTAACTAATTAAATAAACCATATATAAAAAAGGTCTCCACAAAATCCACTTTGGGGAATAGCATCAAAAATGGACACAATTCTCCCTTGCTCAGCTGAGTAGACTCCTTGAAGGAATGTAGTGTTCTGGCTGATGGGTCAATCCATTGCTGGGTTGAGTCAGCTAGTTTGGTCTTCAAAGATATTTCCTTACTAGACTCAGCTACTGATGCTATTGCCTTTGATGGTCTCAGATACTAATTCTCAAGACGAGGGAACCTTGGAAACCTCTTTGGATCTTTAGAAGATAACAAGGTTATAATCAAATCTATTCCATATCCAGGTATTCATTCATCTTGGATTAGGAAAGAATAAACACAAAAGAAACAGACACCATTAGCTCAGGGCCATATGGTACCCAGGTGAGGAGATGAGGCTTCTTCCCTCCCCCTACTCAGAGGCTCATAGTAGTCCCTCTTTATATCAAAGCCACCAGGGAAGAAGGAAGGTTCTCTCTGAACCTTTTGTATCCTTCCTCAGTTCTACCTCTGACAGTGAGTGAGAAGGTTCTTGGGCCCCAGAATATCAGATCTTCAACTGCTCATGGCAAGAAGAAGTTGTTCAATAGGGCTCATGCTGAACTGAACTGGAGGCAGTGAATTTTGTGTATATTTGTATATGTTCTGCATTTTGTGTATATTCTGAAGGGGTGTATATTCTGAAGGGAAAATCTGCACACACTCCAAGTCCCTCATCTGTCAGGCTCCTTGGAGCACACTTGGAGTCACTTGGAGACAGTGTAGGGGATGGGGCGATCTTCTTTCTCCTCCTTACTTTAAGGCCACAACTTGAAGCAGCAGAAAAGTCTAAGAGAGGCAGAGGGTTGGGCTGATGATCCCTTTTGTATATCTACTGAGTCATCAACTACTTTGGCTAGGAAGCCAATCAGGGGATTTATCTATGAGTCATATAGCTCCAGAGCCACCCTTCCTCACTTCAAGCTTTGCCTCGAGCCAGGAGGGGTGACTGAGCATGCTACATAGGGGGAAGGAGGGATACTTTGCTACATTTCCTTCATTCCTTGATCCCTTCCTCTCCTCCTATCCATCCCCTCCCTTCCTTTCTCCCAAACATTTATTAGCATCTACTCTCCATATCTACTCAAACCAGGTGCAGGGGGAGATAATAAGTTTAGATAAGAAACAGCTCTTACCATCATAGCACTGGCAATACAGCAAAGTGGTAAGATAGAAGTAGAAATGAATAATTATCAATTCCATTCCCTCCCTATTTTACAGGTGAGGAAACTGAGTCACAGAGCACTAATGTGACTTCTCACAAAGGATATAGAAGTAGCAGAACTAGAAGCTGAACTGAAGGTCTCAACTTTTAGATCCTGGATTATTTTCATTATTCCATAATTAGGCAATGTAGATAATTAGGTAGAGAAGCATATCCCAAAGCAAAGGACTTCATCTCGATCTCTGTGTTAAAACACCATATTACATGATAAGTACATTAGGGAAATGCAAAGAACCACATGATTTCTTGATAGGGAATCTTCCTTTCTTGTTCTTTCCATGATATTTTTTAATTGAAAAATTTTATTTAACTAATTAATTTAGAATATTTTTCCATGGTTACATGAACCATGTTCTTTTCCTCCCCTCCCCCCGCCCTCCCCCCATAGCCGACACACAATTCCACTGGGTTTTACATGTGTCATTGATCAAGATCTGTTTCCATATTATTGATATTTACACTAGGGTGATCTGCATCCCCAATCATATCCCCATTGATCCATGTGATCAAGCAGTTGTTTTTCTTCTGTGTTTCTACTCCTACAGTTCTTCCTCTGGGTGTGGGTAGTGTTCTTTCTCATGAGTCCTTCAGAAATGGATCATTGTATTACTGCTAGTAGAGAAGTCCATTACATTTGATTGTGCCACAGTGTATCAGTCTCTGTGTACATGTTCTCCTGGTTCTGCTCCTCTCACTCTGCATCACTTCCTGGAGGTTGTTCCAGTCTCCATGGAATTCCTCCACTTTATTATTCCTTTGAGCACAATTGTATTCCATCACCAACAGATACCACAATTTGTTCAGCCATTCCCCAATTGGAGGGCATCCCCTCATTTTCCATTTTTTTTTGCTACCACAAAGAGCACCACTATAAATATTTTTGTACAACCATGATATTATTTTAAACTGAGAAAGAAGCTTCATCAATGAGTTCAGTGATGTGGTGGATAGATCACTGGAGCTATCATCATGAAGATCTCATTTCAGTCCTGTCCAGATCCTTTTTGTTTGGGATGAGAGGAAAATAACTCCAGATGAAACCTCAGATATTTTTTCTCACAAAGTCTATAGCACAATGCTTGGCAAACAGTAGGTACTTAGATTCTTACTGAGTCACTGCTGAATGGGAGTTTTGGAATGCTTGAGACAGAATGAAAACTAAAGGAAAGATCATCTCGGTTGTCCCATCACAGCAGAAGTGAGTTCATGGCAATTCCGTCTTCAGATTTCCATCTTTATGACTATGTGGGATGACTGTAAATGGTCAAGTAGAGAGGCATGGGACACTTTTGTAGCAGGAGAGAGATGACTCAGCCTTGAGGAAAGGTATTCTCTGTCCCCACTCTTGCCTTAGTTTTGCTCAGTTGTGTGTATCTTTTTTAATTCTGTTAGACAATATATTGGCCAGATTTAACATGATTTCTCATAAATACCTCTGACTGACTTTGTCTCCACATTGCTTGGTGTCCAACAGTTTGGAGCTTGAAGGCCAATGGGAGTCACATGGGAACTGGGGTCTTGGCCTAGGGCAGGACTGGGAACTCATTCCTCAGCCCTCTCTTTTACAGAGTTGAGTTCTGTAAGGGGGTGGGGTGGACACAGGCCATTTCAAAGCTGCATATCCACATGCAGAATTACAACGAACTCGGGGCATAGTTCTATATCTGCCCCATCGACATGAGCCTAAGAGTAACCAGATGTCCCACTTTTCATTAATTCCCCTGGAATGCCTATGAATTTTGTCTGTTGGTGTTTTTGCCATAGTAAAGAAGTTAGCTCTGTTAATTCAATATATATTTGTTGGTATAGTAGAAAGTGGATTTGGAACAGGAGCTCTGAATTCTAATCCTGACTCTGTCTCTTATTACCTGTGTAGCTTTGGCAAATAACTTTTTATCTCTGGGTTTTTGTTTTCTCAACTACAAAAGGAGCCTTACTTCTAAGGCTCCTTCCCATTTTAAGTCTTTGATCCTATGATTTTGCAGTTTTTCCTGGCTTCTATCCATTTTGAGTAAGCTGCTTTGGGTTTAAAGATTGCCCCCAAATTCCCTCATTTTTTAGAGATCACTTGGGCATAAATACACCTTCCTAGGGGGCCTTGGAATGGTGACAGTGTCCTCTTCTGATTCTTCTGGAGATTCTTCAGGGCATCAGGTCAGAAATTCTGCCATATGCCTTTCTAACAAGCTTATCTTGCCCTTTGGCAGCTACATGAGTCAGGAGACACTCCTAACTCTTGGTCTCTTGGTCAACTTTCCCTCCTGACCTGGTTTTTACTTAGACTAGGTCATGGGTTAGGGTTCCCCCCTCCCCTTCTTCATTGTTGTTGTTGATTTTTGTTTTGTTTTCTGAAAGGAGGAGAAAACTTGGCCACATTTTTCCTTACTTCTCATCTCTTGCCAAGAGATTTAGCCAGAAATATTTATGCCTGACAGTGCTAGCTAAACCTTGATTAGAGCTGAAGTTGATCTGACTCACTTGCTCTCATCTATGGGGAGGGGCTGACATCCCTTGTCTGGGTCCATTCATTCCTTGTGTCCAGCCCAGGGGAGATCAAGTCACCCAGGGGTGATGGCCTGAGCTCTGGGATCAGCCAGGGACTCCTGGTCAGCCGCCACTTATCTGAACAAGGCACCAGAGTGGCTGGGAAAGTAGAAATCCATTCTGAGGACAAGGAAGGATTGGACCTAATCAGGAGGCTGGGGTGGGGGTGGGGGGAAATAGAGAGGCCTATGGGGAGTAGATTGAGGATAAGCAGAAAACAGATGTAGAGTCCTAGAGCTGACTTTCACCTCCACTCAGGCCTCCTCCCCACCTCCTGCCAGAGGTCACACATGTTGGTACCAAGAGAGTGTTCCAAATGCTATTTTTGTTGGCGGAGGGATGTGGGCAGATGGGAAATAAAGAGCATTATGGTTCTGGTCTTAGGCCAAGTCTCAAGCCTGCGTACTCTATGAAAACAAACACGGGTGAGAATGTTCCTATCCCTGGAATGATGGGAAAACAGTTAGGAAGAAGTCCAAGAAGACAGCTGCCTTGGTGGTGTTCATGGGGCAGTGGGGGGGGATGGGGTGGGGGGGAAGAATGGCATCTAGAGATTCCAATCCTGGGAATGGAACAGGGAAAGAACCTAGGGTCAAATAGCTATGATAGAATTGAGTCTTCTTTAATTGAAAAACATTTTTTTTTCCACCTGGGTATAGTGAAAGAGTAAATAGATGATCCTTCTCTTACTTCACTTTGTACCTGTGAATGGTGGCTGTGGACATGTTGAAAGCTTCACCCCACCGAAAATGGTGCTTCTCTATTTGTCTCCTCTTAATCAACTACACAGCTAGGTATGTAGTGGGTAAAGCATGAGCACAGAGTTCCAAAGACCTGAATTTAATTCCTGCTTGGATATTTATTCACTGTATTATCCCTGAGCAGGTAATTTAACCATCCTTTATATGTAAAAAGAGGGAGCTGGACTTGATGATCCCAGAGCTCTAAATCTATGCTCCTATGAGCCCTGCATTGGTAGAAGGTATTCTTGGTATCAAAGGGATCCCAGATCCAATCCCCATCCCTAATCCACCGCAGAGAGAGTCAGCAAGGTATAGGTTGGATAGAGTAGCTCCTGTGTCATGAAGGGTCACATCTAGACTGGCACAAATAAGGATTGTGTGGTCCTAGTCAAGTCTCATAACTACTCAGTGCTCCTGGCAAGTTCTTAAGATTATATGTTGCTAAAGAACCCCTGATTTGAAACTTTGCTTTGTTGATACTTTTATGGGTACATTTCTTCCTCAATAAAATGTAAGAGGTAAGATTGTTTCTTTTCCCCCCATATTTGTATCTCCAGTATTTAGCATGGAGACAGAGGTATAACAAATAATAAATACTTGTTCAATGATCAGTAGAAGGTATTTCCTTATTGGGAATTCTCTATGTCAAGGAAATCCTGGGTTCCCTCCCTGTCCCCCAAATTATTTCTATCAGTGCTAACCCCAATTTCTACTAGAGATATTTTTTGGGGTTTTACTAGAAAACCCAATATTTTCTAGAAACAGCTGATTTTTATTGCATACTCTTAGATTTGAAAAATGCTTTTGTATATTATTACTTCTCAGGCAAAGAATCGGAAAATGAGGGGATGTCCATCAATTGGGGAGTGACTGAACAAATTGTGGTATATGTTGGTGATGGAATACTATTGTGCTATAAGAAATGGATTTCAGAAAAAGCTGGAAATACCTATATGAACTGATGCAGAGCAAAATAAGCAGAACCAGGCAATGTAGTATACAGTAACAGCAATACTGTGGAACTATCAAATGTGATAGACTTAGCTATTCTCAGCAATACACTGATCTAGGACAATTCTGAAGGACTTATGACAAAGAATTGTTGGAGTCAGATGCTGATCATAGTATATACACTATCTTTAACATATTTCTTAAAATACTAATTTATTTACAGCTTTATTTTGGGATTTTGCTTTTATATGAACTTAATACAATGACCAATATAGAAGTATGTTTTGCATGATAAAACATATATAACCCAGATCAAATTGTTTTGGAGGGAAACAAGTTGGAGAGAGACAATTTGGAACTTAAAATTTCAGAAAACATATGTTGAAAATTGTTATTTCATGTAAATGGGAAAAGAAAATAGCTTTGAAACATGTAGAGACTTAGATAAATCACAACATTCCTAATCCCCACCTTTCTTATCTTGATGGCTTCCCAGAATCTTTCCAGCTTGAAATCTATGATCCTGTGATCCAATTTGATTCTCATGACTGCTGTAGAGGTGGGTGCTTTTATTATCCCCATGTAATTTTTTTTAAATTATCTTCATTTGTTTCACTATCCCCCCCCCCCCCAACTACATGTAAAATCTTTTAACAATTGTTTTAAAAAGTTATAAGTTCTAAATTATCTCCTTCCCTCCTTGAGAAGTTAAGCAATTTGATCTTGATTATACATGTAAAGGTATGCAAAAGATGTTTCCTTATTAGTCATGTTACAAAAGAAAAGACACACACAAATAAAACAATAAAAATAAAGAGAGTTCCAGGCCTAGAGATAGGAGGTCCTGGGTTCAAATGTGACCTCCACTACTTCCTAGCTGTATAACCCTAGGCAAGTCTCTTAACTCCAATGGCCTAGCTCTTACCACTCTTCTGCCTTGGAACAATACATAGTATTGATTCCAAGACAGAAGGTAAGGGTTTAGATAAAAAATAAAGAGAGTAAAAAAGTATGCTTCAATACATATTGAATTCAATACATATCAGTTCTCTCCCTGGAGGTAGATAACATTTTTCATCATGGGACTTTTGGAATTGTCTTGGGTCATTGTCTTGATCAGAGTAGCTAAATCATTCACATTCCTTACAATACTACCATTATGCAAATGATATTCTCCTGGTTCTGCTCACTTCACTTTTCATCAGATTAAATAAATTTAGAATTTCCCCAGGTTTTTGGGAAACTATCCTGCTTGTTATTTCTTACAGCATAATAGTTTTCCACCACCATCATATACCTCAATTTGTTCAATCATCATTCAATTGAAGGGCATCCCCATAATTTTGAATTTTTTAGTGCCACAAAGATATCTCTCTAGATGTTTTTTATACATAGAGATTCTTTCTTCTTTTTAAAAATCTCTTTGGAACACAGAGCTAGTGGTGGTATTGCTAGGTCAAAATTTATGCACAATTTTATTGCCCTTTGGACGTGGTTCCAAATTGTTTTCCAGAATAGTTGTATCAGCTCACGAGTCCACCAATAAATAGTACATCACTGTCTCAATTTTCCCCTTTCATCCCTTCCAGCATTTATCGTTTTCTTTTTCTGTCATGTTAGCCAATTTCATTCATGTAAGGAGGCATTTCAGAGTTATTTTCATTTGCATTTCTCTAATCAGTAGTGATTTGGAGCATATTTTCATATAACCCTTGGTAACTGCTAAATCTTGTGTGATTCTGACTGTGGTACCATGATATTGAAATGGTTCCTTTCCGGAAACTGACAAGTGAACACTAACCTATCAAGACCGCTTTGGATTGTAAAGCAAAGGATCTTACTTCTGAATTGTGTCTCTTGGAGGTGATGGGTGGAGTCCTCCCTACAAAGCTGGGAGTTGTTGTATTGGTGCTGTGGGGCTAGTCTAAGGAATGCTTGGCGATTCTGGGAGTCCACAAGACACTCACTCTTACCTGGATTGAGGTTAGAGTCTGCCAAATCAGAGGAGCTCAGAAAAGTGTCATCACAACATAAATGGGACAAAGAAAAAGAACTAGGTGTTTTTTGCCTTAGAAAAATGGAGAGAGGAGATGCCTTGATTTGTAACTTCATGTTAATTTTGGGCTCTGTTCCCAGTGTTTGTGTGATGCATCATCTCAAGTTTGGGGCTTTTTTGCACTGCTATTTTCAGAGCTAATTCTGGGAACTGAAAGTTTTTGGTGCTTCCAAGGTGGTGTGATCTGGGGAGAGATGTGCCTACTGCTCTCCTGGTCTGCACTCTAGTCCTTATCCAGGAAGGGCTCCTGAAAGTTGTCATTTTGACACAGTTGATCATTGTACAATATTGCTGTTATTGTGTATAATGCTCTCCCAGTTCTACTCACTTCACCTTGAATCACTTCATATAAGTATTCATATAAGTATTTCCAGGGTTTTTATGATCATCTTGTTTGTCATTTCTTATGGCACAATAGTATTCCCATTACAATTACACGCCACAACTTATTCAGACTTTCCCCAATTGATGGACATCCCTTCAGTTTCCAATTCTTTGCCATCACAAAAAGAGCTACTAAAGATATTTTTTGTACAAGTAGGTCTTTTCCTCTCTCTTTGATCTCTCTGGGGTCCAGACCTAGTAGTGACTCCTTGGAATTGCAGTTGATACTGTTCTTCCTGGCTCCTGTTCCCTTGGGGCCAGAGAAGATACTATCCTCCAGACCAAGATTGCTCCTCCCTGTCCTTCAGCTATGACTCCGAAGTGGGTATAGACAATGGAATTGCCAACCAGTAACCCATCTAGGTTTCCCCTCTCTCTTAATCAAAAGTGACCCAGAAGTGAGTATTGTCAGTAGACTTGCTAACCAGTAGCTTCAGGGTTTCCGTTCTCCCTTGATCAAAAGTGATCCAGAAATGAGTATAGGCAATGGAGTTGCCAAATAGTTGCCCCCTCAGGGGATCTGGCTTCCTCTAGATCAGAAATGGGTACAGGCAATGCAGTTGCTAAACAGCACCTGGTTGTATGAATAGTATGAGCACAGGGGTCCCCTATAACCTCTCAGAACAGTTACCAGGCTCCTGTTAGCATCTATAGGTGAAGAGCTCCCCAAACTGCTGCTGCTTCTGTTGCCACAGCCCGGTCTCACCACTGGTGTTTCATCCTTGTGGGCTCTGGGGAAGCCTCCTTCTCTGTGTCACAGATCTCTCTTTCTGATTTCCTAGGTTGCCTTGAGTTGGAAGAATGTGTCTCTCTAACCCTTTTTTGGCTTTGCCATTCTAGAATTTGACTTGTAGTGCTATTTTAAAGTTCTTTGGAAGGGAATGTGGAAAGATCTCAGCTGAGTGCTTTCTCTACTCTGCCATCTTAGCCCCATCCCCAGAAGCCTCTCTATTCTTTCTTTAACCCTTACCTTCTGTCTTGTAATCAATACTGTGTATTGGTTCCAAGGAAGAAGAGTGGTAAGGGCTAGGCAATGGGGGGTAAGTGACTGGTTAGTGTCTGAGGCCAGATTTGGATCTAGGGCCTCCCATCTCTAGGTCTGGATCTCAATCCACTGAGCTACCCAGCTGCGCCCCAGAAGTCTCTCTATTATCCTTATTTTGCAGAAGAGGAAACTGAGACCTAGAGGGTTGAGTTACATACCCAGAGTCACATAGCTAGTTAATGTCTAAAACAACATTCATACCTAGGGCTCTACACTACAATGTTTGTTCCACTACCTTAAGCTTTCTTTCCAGTCTGGGTCCTAATACTGTCTGCTCTCTCTATTATCCATGCTGGTGGGGAAAACCATCACATAAATAACTTATCTGAGGCTTTATGACACTGTGGGATTTTTTTAAATAGCAGATTGCTTTTTTAATGATTTTTTTTTACTCTTAGACTAATACAATTAATTGTTCCCCTTTTCCCCCCAAAGTATACCAAATGATGAAATGCTGGCAGGAGTTAAAGGGCTTTAGATTATGCCTGCATGGATCAATCTACAATTAACTTTATTCTTAATCCTCTAAAAAGAAAGAAGACTGATTTTGAATTCAGAAGTCAAAGCCTGGATCTTCCATTTACTACCTATGTGATATGTTGATATATTTCCTGACCTCACTGAGCCTCAATTGCCTTTACTCTGAAAGGAGGGGATTGGATTAGGTTGCCTGGGAGGTTTTTTCCAGCCCTAATTCTAAAATCCTGAGATATCAGAGCGGAAGAATGCATCAATATCATTATCCCCATTTTATAGATGAGGGCACTGAAGGAGCTAGGAGACAGAGAATGATTTGTCTATCAGGTGTCAGGGTTGTTAACCTCCCCCCCATGACAGGTCATAAATTTAGGGCTGGAAGGCATCTTAGAGGCCAGCTAGTCCAAATTGCTCAGTTGACAGAAGAGGAAACTGAGAGCCTGGGAACTGACTGTGGCTTCCCCAAGGCCACACTGGCAGTAAAGGGGCAGGGGGCAAGATCTGAACACAGCTCCTCGGAGCTGCCTCTCTTTCCATTGGTACCCTAGTGGTGAGGACTGATGGAGAAAATGCTTATCCAGGGCTTTTGTACTACAGCTATGCAAATGTGAACTACTGTGTTGTATTATGGGCGTCTGTGGCCACACCCATGCTGGGCGAATCAATGAACTGACACACATGATAGCCAGTCAACCCATTCCTCCCTCCCCCTCCTCCATCCATGAGCTGAATGGCCTGCGGGCGCCGGACACCACCTGGCCCCGAATGCCCACCATTAGCTTCATGAGTGACTTAGACAACAAAGGGTCAGCGGGCATTGTTTCCAGCAGGTCATTACTCTCTGTCATTCCCACATTAGGCGGTTGAGAAAGGGTAGCAGAAAGAGGCCCCCAGGCTTGCATGGCCAACCCAAACTATTCCAGACCCGGGGCTCAAAGATTTCAATTCTTTACTACTTGGAGCTCGGGGTGGGTGGGAGCTGGGGGCCACCGATCAGGAAGGAGTACGGAGGGCGGACGAACCAAGTTAAAGGCTTTAAGGGAAAAAGGACCTTTGAGAGTAAATGTTTGCGGACTGGGCAAAATCTGCTCTGGTGTGGAGAAATCCCATTAAATCTAAGCGATGCTTCTAACCCGCTGGGTGTGCAAGAGAAAGTGACTTGATTCCTCTGGTCCTCAGTTTACTCCTTTAGAAAGTAGGAACTCGTGGAACACCTGCCGGCTATAGAGGACTGTTGTTCGGCACCAGGACTACTAACACCTGCCTGCTATCTGGGATGCTTGTGGCTTTGAAAGGAAGCCATACATGGGAAAGAGTCTGGTGTGATGGAGGATGCTCCTGGTGGTATTTTTTTATACCGTCCTAATGGCTGAATAACAAAAGTAATGCTGAGCTGGGAATCAGAGATGTCTAGATTTGATTCCTGCCAGTCACTTAGGACAATAGCTTTAGATTGGGGTTTTTTAGTCTGTTGTGTGTTGTGGACCTCTTTGGTAGTTTGGGAAATTCTATGGACCCCTCCTCTTGAATCATGGCTTTAAGGACATCAAATAAAATAAATGAAATATTTAATATAATTGATATATAATATTAAATAAAATCAGATATTTAATATAATTTCTATAGAAAAATAAATAAAATATTCAATGTAATTTATGTAGAATAAGAAATAAAATAAGACATCTAATTATTAATACTTTTTAAATTAATACTTTTAATTAAATTTATTTATGTATAAATTTATATATAAATAAATAAATTTAATTAAATTAATACTAATAATAATATTAACATTAATACCATTTATATATAATAATAGATAAAATATATCAGTAGGATTTTTCTATAATAATAAATAAAATATTTAGTATAATACAATTTGTTGAATAAATGAATAAGATGTTTAGTACAATTTACATAGAATATTAAATAAAATAAGATATTTAAAGTCATTTATATATAATAGATAAAATAAGATAGTAATATAATTTATATATAATAATAAAGACATGTAGTATAATTTATATAGAATAATAAAACATTTAATACAATTTATATAGAATGATAAATAAAATATTTGGTAAAATTTATGTAGAATAATAAAATAATATATTTAGAACAATTTATGTAAGATAAGAAATAAAATAAGATATTTAATACTATTTATATATGATAATAGATAAAATATGATAGTATAATTTTTATATAATAATAAATAAAATAAGACATTTAGTATAATGTAATTTGTTGACTAATAAATAAATAAGATGTTTAGTACAATTTACATAGAATAAGAAATAAAATAAGATATTTCATGTCATTTATATATAATAGATAAAATAAGATAGCAATACAATTTATGTATAATAGTAAAGATATTTAGTAGAATTTATATAGAATGATAAAAATTTTAATACAATTTATATAGAATGATAAATAAAATATTTAGTAAAATTTATGTAGAATAATAAATAAAATAAGATATTTAGAACAATTTATGTAGGATAAGAAATAAAATAAGATATTTAATACCATTTATATATAATAACAGCTAACACAAGATATTAATGCAATTCATATATAATAATAATAAAGATATTTAGTATAATTTATATAGAATAATAAAATATTTAATACAGTTTATATAGAATTATAAATAAAATATTCAGTATAATTTTGTAGAATGATAAATATAATAAGTTCAGTGTAGTTTATATAGAATAAGAAATAAAATATTTAACATAATTTACATAAAATGATAAAATAAGATATTTGGTATAATTTATGCAGAATCATAAATAAAATAAAATATTTTATATAATTTATATAAAATAAAATATTTAATATAATTCATGTATGATAATAAAATAAATTATTTAATATAACATATAAATAATGAACTACTTAATACTATTTTATATAATACACTAATATTTGATACAATTTAATAAAATAAAATATTTGATATAATTTTATGTAATAATAAATGAAATAATAACTTTAATAAAATTTATTAAATAAAATAAAGTGAAAAGCCTTACAAAACCTAGTGAAACTAATGGCATAATTTTTTTACCCATATTCACAGATTCTCTCCCCTACCAGATCTATCCATGGACTCCCTGTTCCAGAAGAGGCATGAGAGATCATTAGGGCCACATGGTCTCATAGGAAGGAAGTCCCATTTTCTCTACAGGATGATCTCCCAAGAATGTGAGTGAATCAGTTATGAAATGAAGAGAATAGGGGAGTCCCAAAGACATGAACAGTCAAAAGAGAAGTGTCACAGACAGTCCTTAGATCCACCGAGGTATTTCCTTTATGAGTTGTCATGATTCTCTAGGAAGTCGACTCCCCAGACAGATCCTCATTACTCCAAAATACCTCCTTCTCTTCCCAAGAAAGGACAAGTGTGTGGGGTGTCCTAACAAACAAACATGCCTCATCTGTAAGAGGTGGGATTTTGGGTTCCAGAGATCAGAAAATGATAGAAAATGATAGATCCCCAGGTGGGAAACCATCCCCACCTCCAAAAACAACCAAGGGAAACCCAGCTTCACTTGCTGAACTTGGCTTTTATCAGAATTAAAGATGGCCACTCAGTATCTTGAAGGTAATGATTATGAAGAGTTATATATTAATTATATTTACTATAATTATTCTAAGTAATTATTTAAGGCTACCTTTTACATTACTCTTAATTATATTATAACAATAGCTTATGTTTTATAGTTTATCAAGCATTTTTCTCACAACAGTCCTAAGAGTTGAGATAATGGTAATATTATTACCCCCATTTAACAGAAGGAGAAAACTGAGGATTAGAAAAGTAAAACAATTTGCACAGAGTCATCTAGTCAGGGAATAGCAGACCTGGAACGTGAATTCAGCTTTCTTGCATTTTATATTCAGAGCTCTTGTTATATTGTACCATGCTAAAATAAGAATTTATACAGTATTTCAAGGTTGGACAACTAGGTGGTACAGTGGACAGAGTACTGGGTCTAGAGTCAGAAGAGTGGAATTCAAATCCCACAGATATTTCCTAATTGTGCAACTTTGGATAAGTCACTTAACTTGTTTGCCTCAGTTTTCTCAACTATAAAATGGGGATAATAATAATAGGATCTACCTGGCAGGTTTGTTGTTAGGATCAACTGAAATTATATTTGTGAAGAGCTTAGTATAGGACACTATCATTCTGGTGGTTCTTATTTTTCCTAGTTCTCCACTCCATTTTGGTTCTGTCTGTAACTTTACTGAGGGTTTCATGGCTTGGTAACTTGTGTCTTGAGTAGAGCAGGTCCCCATTTTAAATTCCCTTCATATATAAACCCCTTCATTCCTCCATATACAAATGTAATTAATCAGGCCAATTTCATTATTTGCCAAACAGGGTTAAATGACTTACCTAAAGTCACACAGCTAGTAAATGTCTGAGGCTGGATTTGAACTCAGGAAGATAAGTTTTCCTGGCTCCAGGCTTGGGACTGTTTCCACTAAGCCTCCTACAGGCCTTACTGATTGGATGTAGGGGAGTGAGAGAGAATGAGTTGTTGCAGTGGGATATAGGTTTCTGATCTGGGTGACTTAGTTTCTTCATCCATGAAATGGAGATGGCAACTCACTATATTGTGATAATAAACAAGATGATATTTGTATTTTTTTGTTCCATTATTTCAGTCATGTCCAACTCTTTGGGACCCCATGTGGGGTTTTCTTGGAAGAGATCATAGAGTGGTTTACCATTTCCTTCCTGATTCTAAGCCTAGTGCTCTAACCACTGTGCAACAACTCCCTTTCAGGATTTGGTAGCACTTTGCAAAGGTGGGATGGTGGGGTGGGAAGAGCATTGGCTTTGGCAGGGTGAATGAGGTCATAGGATTAAGGATCACCCCCTAGACCTGGAAGGAACCTTAGAGATCATCTAGTCGAACCCTGTTACACTTATAGATGAGAATAATAATTAATAATAATATCTAGCATTTGTATAGGGTTTTAAGGTTTTGTAAAGCATTTTACTTATGCCATTTCATTCAGTCCCATAAATGAGGAAGCCAAAGACTAGAGATGAGAAGAGACACGGACAAGGTCACTCAGATAGTCCATACAAGAGTAGGATTAGGGAACTGCCAAGCCAAATTAAATTAAGCCATATCAATTGTGGCTAGAGTGTTGGATTTGGAGTCAGGAAGATCTAAATCCAAGACTGGCCTCAGATACTCTAACCCTGAGCAAGTCACTTCACCTTGATTGCCTCAGTTTCCTCATCTGTCAAAGGAACTAGAGAAAGAAATGGCCAACCACTCCATTATCTTTGCCAAGAAAACCCCAAATGGGGTCATGAAGAGTCAGACAAGACTAAAAAAATGACTAAAAACTAAAAACAATAACGTCGGTAGGGGGAAACAGTCATCTTCCAAGCACCCAGGTCCACAGTGTAGAATTCCTTTTCCTTAGTTCTTATACACCTTCTTCTGGAAAGGTAGAGCCTCAAATGAAGACAGAATCCATGGTGTTGGCCTGGCTATCAAGACCAGTTTGCTCAAACAGCTGCCAGACTTGCCTGTGGGCATCAGCAAGAGGCTCATGAAGATCAGTTTGCCTCTCAGCAAAGATTGGTATGCCACAATCATCAGCGCATATGCCCCAACACTGACCAGCACAGAGTAGACCATTGAGCAGTTCTACTCTGACCTGAGTGCCCACATATGACAAGCTGATACTACAGGGAGACTTCAAAGCCCACGTTGGACAGGACCATGAAAGATGGAAAGGAGTACTCGACAAACACGGCATGGACAAAATGAACAACAACGGCCTACTGCTACTCAGCAAATGCTCAGAGTTCGAACTCACCATCATGAACACTGTGTTCAGAATGGCAAACAAATATAAAACAACGTGGATGCACCCACGATCAAAACAGTGGCATCTCATTGACTACATCATTGTATGCCGGCGAGACATCCAGGATGTAAAAATCACCAGAGCCATGAGAGGAGCTGAATGCTAGATAGACCACCGATTGGTTAGAGCGACTCTTCAAATGCGCATTGCACCTCGCCATCCAAAACGCGCCCAGACAGTTCGCACATTTTACAACGTGAGTCGTCTTAGAGATCCATCTTATTTGCAAACATTCCAGTCCTGCCTGGAAGACAAGCTGTCTGCCAAGGGACCACTCACTGGAAGCTCAACCAAGAAATGGAACCAGTTCAGAGACGCAGTGAAGGAAACATCAAAGGCAGTCCTAGGCCCCAAACAATGCAACCACCAGGACTGGTTCGAAGAGAACAACACTGCTATTGAAGACCTATTGAGCAAAAAGAACAAAGCCTTTATGGAGTGGCAAAATAACCCAAACTCTGCTCCTAAAAAGGACAGATTCAAATCTCGTCAAACTGATCCAGCAAAATTCGTCAAACTGATCCAGCTCTTTCATGTCGACATGACAGGGGAAGTCCTATCTGGTGGAGAGACTTCTGATCACTTCAACATCTCCAATGGCGTGAAACAAGGCTGTGTTCTCGCTCCGGTACTATTCAACCTATACTTCACCCAAGTATTACGACATGCTGTGATGGATCTAGACCTGGGCATCTACATCAAATATGGACTGGATGGCTCACTATTCGACCTTCGCCGCCTGACTGCAAAAACAAAGACAACAGAGAGACTCATTATGGAAGCTCCCTTTGCAGATGACTGTGCTCTCATGGCCCACGAAGAAAATCATCTTCAAACCATTGTGGACAGGTTCTCTACCACAACAAAACTGTTTGGCCTGACTATCAGCCTCAGCAAAACAGAGATGCTATTCCAACCTGCACCAGGGAGGCCAATGAACCAGCCGTGCATTATAATTGACGGCACGCAGCTTTCTAATGTTAACACTTTCAAATACCTGGGCAGCACCATCGCCAACGACGGGTCCCTAGACCACGAGACTAATGCCAGGATCCAAAAGGCCAGCCAGGCACTTGGGTGGCTGTGCTCCAAAGTCCTCCAACACAGCGGTGTAAGCACTGCGACGAAGCTCAAAGTGTACAACGCAGTGGTCCTCAGCTCACTCCTGTACGGTTGTGAGACATGGACACTGTACCGAAAGCACATGAAGCAGTTGGAGCAATTCCACCAATGCTCTCTCTGGTCAATCATGAGGATCCGATGGCAGGACCAAATCACCAACCAGGAAGTCCTCGACAGAGCCAACTCCACCAGCATCGAAGTCCTGGTCCTCAAAACCCAGCTACGATGGTCTGGACACGTCATCCGCATGGACCCACAGCGAATACTAAGACAGGTATTAGGCCACAACCGCACCTCCCGTAACAACTGGCATCCCATGCCCCATGTGCCACAAACTTTGCGCCTCAGCCTTTGGACTCCAAAGCCACATGAGGGTACACCGTAGATGAAACTGCACAAAGACAATAGTCATTCTCGGTCACTGAGAAACTACCACTATACTATATAGTTCTTATAACCAATCAGTTTTCAAGTCTTGTTGATTTTCTATCCATAACCTCTCCTGCTTCTGTCTCTCTTTCTCTTTTCTCAGAGTGACCACTATAGCTCAGGTTCTCTCTTAGGTTCTTGTTCGGTTCTCCTCTTTGGCTTCCCTGCTTCTCCTCTCCAATTTGTCTTTCACAGAGCTTCCTGAATGTTATTCCTTTTGACATTTCACATTCCTGTTCCAGAAGCTTCAGATTTAGAGCTTTCCAAGATCAGATTCAAATTCCTCTGTCTAGAGTTTCTTCTTCATTAGGATGAAATAACAATAGCATTTACCACCATACTTGTTGTGAAGATCAAATGAGATAATTAATACTTGTAATGTGCTGCGCAACCTTCCTAGCTTCCTTCCTTCCTTCCTTCCTTCCTTCCTTCCTTCCTTCCTTCCTTCCTTCCTTCCTTCCTTCCTTCCTTCCTTCCTTCCTTCCTTCCTTCCTTCCTTCCTTCTTTCCTTCTTTCCTTCCTTCCTTCTTTTCTCTTTTAATTCACTACCTTCCATCTTAGAATGGATACTAAGTATTGGTTCCAAGGCAGAAAAGTGATAAGGACTAAGCAATTAGGGTTAAGTGACTTCCCCAGTGTCAACATAGCTAGGAAGTCTGAGGCCAGATTTGAACCAGAACCTCCTTTCTCCAGACCTGGGCCACCTAGCTGCTCCTAATTTTATTTCTTTATAACTCTTGTGCACAGTGCAGTAAGCCTTGGAGAGTGTCATTTGAGTGATTTGTGTACATACTCATGTAACTCAGATGTAGAGCTGGAAGGGTCCTTAGTGGTCATTCAGGTTAACATCCTCATTTTAAAGATGAGGAAAGTGACCCCCAAAGAGGGGATGCATTCTGCCCAAGGTCAGAGACTCATAGATGAAGATGTGAAGGAACTTGAATGATTAATAGAATCAACCTCATCATTTTTGCTGTTCATCCTTCATTTTAGAAGAGGACCTGTGACATCACTGGGTGATGTCTTGATTGGTTTGTGAATTGGATTTAAGTGAGGCAGAGTTGCCCAAAGTCATCAGACTCACTCTTTTCTAGTGGCATCAAAGTCCAGTGGCCAGAGAAGAGTTTAGATGATTGGTGATGGCCCAGGATTAAGCAGATGACCTTGGCATTACTGGTGCCTGACCAAGCACTCCAGAGCTCTGACTTCAGCCGCCTTTGTGGCCATTGGAACAAATTGTTCTTATCTGTCCATCCCATTGGACGAAGTCTTCACATACCAGAAGCAGACAACCCCCTTACTTACTGACAGGTACACAATAGGTAAATAGATAAAGGATTGACTCATTGACAATTTTTTTAACCTTTGCCTTCCATCTTAGAATTAATGTTGTATATTGGCAGAAGAATGGTAAAGGCTAGGCAATGAGAGTTAAGTGACTTAACTAAGGGTTGCACAGAAATCAGATTTGAACTGAGGACCTCTCGTCTCTAGACCTGGCTCTCTATCCACTGAAACACCCAGCTATCCCTTCACTGAGAGGTTTGAGGCATGTTGATTACCCTTAACCTGGTTTTGCCTACCTGCAAAGATGATTTCCTGGGATGTACATGTTACAGCTTCTTTTTTTTTTTAAATTTTTAAAATTTAAAAATTTTAAAAATTTTAAATTAATTTATTTAGTCAATTTAGAACATTATTCATTGGTTACATGAACCCTATTTTTTCTCTCCCTCCCCTCCTTCCACCCTTTTTGTAGATGCTACAGCTTCTTAGAGTCATAGATGAGAGCTGGGTGGCAGGTGGACGCCAAAGGAGGATGAGCAGCTCTGAAAGCTCTTTGGCAAGCCTTCCCACTAGGGGTGCTAGTCCTCCTTTAATACCCCATTCACCTCTCTTCTCATTGTATAGGTGAAAAAATATTGAGGTGCAAAGAGGATATAATGACTTAGCCAGGGTCACACAGCTGGTGTCTGGTTCAGGATTCACACTCAGTTCTTCCTGATTTAGAGATTTTATCACTATAGAATATAAGCTTCTTGAGAACAGGAACTATTTGCTGTTGTATCTCTAGTGTCGCAATCTGGCACATATCAGACTCTATTAATGCCTGTTGAATTGAACTGAATCAATAGATTTGAGAGGAGATGTAAAATTCAAGTAAGACATTTTCCCTGGCTTCCAGAAGAGGGAAAGAATATAAACAGAGATAAATCTGATGATACACCTTCTGTATATTAAGCACTTTTATAATCACAGCCCTACATATTAGCCTATAAATGTAGTAGAGCTCTGTACTTCTAAAATAGAAGAAATAACAGAACTGAGAAGGCAGTGGGGCAAGGAAGTGGTAAAAGATGGCTTTTTTTGGAAGAAGGAATTTGAGTGATGCTCAAAGATAAGTAGGAATTTGATAGGCAAAGAGGGGGCAAAGACGGTGTTCCAGGCATGGGGGAATTGTGTGAGTGAAGTTTCAGAGGAGATGAAATGCAGGTAGGGAATAATTTTAGATTTCACATCTGGTATTATTTTTCACCATTTGGACTAAATTACGTTTTAGGGACATCTGGCCTCTTGGCCATGTTTGTCAGAGGTAGGTGGTTGAGTCTAAGAATTTGGGTTTTGTTTTCTAATGAAAGCTCTGACTGGATTGAGGTCCAGGAACTATCCCAGCTTTTCTCACTGGGAGGATCTTGCTGTCCAAGCCCTCCACTCAATGTCTTTCCCCATCCTTGCTGTGGAGAGAATGCTGAATTTTGTAGTCTCAGGACATGAAATGAAATCTCTCATTATCTACCTGACTTTGGGGAAATCATTTCCTCTATCCAGATCTCAGATTCCTTCTCTGAAAATTGAAAATAGACTAGATGACTTTAAGCTTCCTTCTAGATTCTGCCATCCTTGGCTGCTCAGTATTAGGGCATTTTGTTGGGAAGGGGTGTTTTATCTTCTCATTACTGATCATGGACAAGTGTTCTAGGAAGCCAACCTTCCTTGGGTTCCTTCTCTTTAATCAGGTGGTGGTGGGGATCTTATTCCTCTGTGGAGACCCAAGAGCATCTGGTCCCTAAACTCTCTCCTTATCATGACTAAGATTTCAGAACAAAATGCCTTCTCATCTGCCAAGGGCACGGGTATGAGAGAGCCTGGCAGAACAACACCCAGTCCCAAGAATAGCTCCTTTGCCTCCGGAGCAGCTGTTTGGGATCAGTCCCCTCCACCCTACCACCACTAAGTCTGTCACTGTGCCCATTTATGTCCTACATTTAAGTGCCCGTTTATTCTTCCAATCCTTGAAAGGCCAGTCAATGGGCCAGGCAGGATCAAGGCTTACAAACACCAGAGGTGGGAGGAGGAATCAGAGTGGGGTGCCCAAATGAGGTTAGGGTGGCATGGATGGGAGAGGGGGAAAGATAGAGCAAGCCCCTGCATGCACACACACACATCAATGAAAGCTCTTAAGTGATTTGCTCACAGAGAAGGAGAGGAGAACCTGTTCTGTTCCTAGGGCATAAACAAGGATTTGAGGGCAGCTTTAAATAGCTTTCATTAAAAGCTGGTCGTCAGGAGCTTTGGGAATCTCAGTTCATCTTTGGCTTTCTGCCCATCATCTCTGATGAGTCACACGGCAACAGAGAAGCCTCTGGTGCTGCCTGTGAAGAGAAACCATGAAGCGGAGGGAGGGCAGTGATCCCAGCTTCATGGGACCTGCGGCTGGGTCCTGAGAGGCCAACTGACCAGGACTGACACCTGGAGGAGAGGGAGCAGAGCCCATAGAGCTAGGATCTCAGTTCAAATCCCACATCATATACTTGCTAGCCACATGACCCTGAACAAGCCACTTAACCTCCATTTGCCTCAGTTTCTTCAACTATAAAATGGGAAGAAATAATAGCACCTAACTCACAGGGTCATATTTGTTAAGTGCTTACCACTAACCTGGGACATAGTAGGCATTTTATAAATGTTTCTTCTCTCCTTCTCTTCCAGCTCTGAGATACTGCAATTCTGGGGTTTGAGGCAAGAGGCAAGAGGGCACAATGGAAAGAAATTGTATTTGGATTCAGACAACCTGGGTTAAAAATCTTACCCTTGCCACTTACTAGTGTGTGACCTTAGGCAAGTCATTGTTTCTCTAGGTCTTGGGACTGTGAAAAGAAGGGTTTCAACTAGATTACTTCTAAGGTGCTCCTTTTTACCTCCATTTTATCTATCTATCTATCTATCTATCTATCTATCTATCTATACCTCTATATCCATCCTTCTGTTTATCTCTCTATTTACCCATCTATCTATTCATCTATATCTATCTATACACCTACATCTATCTCTCTATTAATTTATTATTAATTAATTAATTTATTTTGACACAGAGGCCAAGAAGTAACCACATCTAACTTTAAATCAATGATCTATAAAATTACTTGACCTTTCTCTCAAATGGGTATAATGATGCCTTCGCTTAGAGGAGTCATGTAAGCCATCCTCAGTCAGGAAGAGATCCAGCCTGGCTTATGATATAGACAAGCTTTGTGAGCCTGGGCAAGTCCCTTAGATGCCCTACTTTGATAGGTT
Source organism: Monodelphis domestica (assembly GCF_027887165.1). Taxonomy (NCBI): domain Eukaryota; kingdom Metazoa; phylum Chordata; class Mammalia; order Didelphimorphia; family Didelphidae; genus Monodelphis; species Monodelphis domestica. The sequence continues at coordinate 54,621,366 of NC_077229.1, read as the reverse complement.
GTTGTGAGGGAAATATATTATGGAACATAATAATGATAGAATGAAATAATTAGAAATAAAATAAGTGATTATAAAATGAATAGGCATCTAAGTTGCATAATAGTTAGAGAGCTGGACTTGTTATTCAAACCTGCCTCAGGCACTAACTGTAAATTCATCCCTCTAAACCTCAGTTTCTTCATCTGCAAAATGGGGATAATAATAGCACCCACTTCACAAGGTTGTTGGGGGATCAAATGATACAACATAAAATTCTTTTTAAACCTCAAAGGGCTGCATAAATGCTACTTATCATTATTATGACAATAATAACAATGTAACAGAAAGGACTAGTATTAAGAACACATTATTAATATTTAGTTTATTTAATACTTAATATATTTTCCACAATTATATTATTTGTGGTTTATTTTTATTATACTATACTATATAAGATATTATATATAAATATGTTACATATAGAATATGTGATATAGAATATATTATACACAATTATATTATTTGTGATTTATGCATATTTATTTTTATTATATACTATGTAATATATTACATATAAATATGTTATAGATAATTATAGATTATAATATAGATAATACACATATTATAAGATAATATAAAGTATAAAATATATTTCTTTTTATATGTTTATTAGTAACATTAATAAAATCAGTAATTTTAACAAGAAAGATTCTACCAGGATAAACCGGATTTATCCTTTATTTGTTTCAGGTACAACACTGAGGAGTGGGAGGAGGGAAGGGGGCCCCTCTGAGTCAACCTCCTGAGCACTGGGCCAAAGGGGCCAAGAGCACTCTGTGCTCACAGAGGGTGGCAGCTTTGTAGACTCTGGGAAAGGCCAATGAATGGAGATGTGTTCTCTCTCCCAGTTTGTGGGCAGAGCTGGAATAAAGAAACTCCAAACAGAGAGCGGATCCCCTGGAGAGTGGATAGTGTGAACTTAGCTACAGTTTAGGACTGGGGGCTGGGCAGGGGCTCAGGGTTACTGGGCTACAAGGATGCTTAAAGAAGGGCAGAAAAAAGAAATAGAATTTATTGGTAGGTTTAAGAATCTCTGAAGGAATTCCGCATCCCCCCAAATTCAGAGGGTCTTTATTGGGGTCCCATGAACATTTTTGATAGTCATTTTAATGTAGTTGGTTTCCTTTGTAATATTCTCTATTTTAGTTTGTGCATTTAAACACATGATTCTAGAGAAGAGCCTTTTGGGTTTTTCCCAGCCTGACAGCCAGAGGAGCCCATGCCATAAAAAAAGAATAACTCCTGCTTAATTGAACAAGGAAGAGAAAGTGGATGTAGAGATAGAGCCTATCTCTGTCCCTCAGAGGGTGTGGGGTGTCCAAATGGAGTGAGGTGGGTGGGGACACACTGGGTAGAGACAATCCCAAGTTCAAGTTCATCAGGGTTGGATGGCTGGAGGGCGAGAACGCTACAGTCTCCAAAAAGTTAAAAATGAGATTTCATCCATGATGTGCCATGATGCTTGGGTGTCAGTTGACTCTAATATATTGATTTAGAGGTTAGCAGGATCTTAGAGGGCATAGAGTCCAAAGCTGCCAACTACTACCATTGTACAGAATGGGAAACTGAGTCTGGGAAAGATGAACAAACTTGCTTAGTGGTTTTGTTGTTGTTTGGTTGTGTCTGATTCTTTGTGATCTTGTGGTTCATAGAATGTCAATAATGTTCATGGGGTTTTCTTAGTAAAGATGCTAGAGTGGTTTGCCATTTCCTTCTCCAGAAGATTAAGGCAAATAGCGGCTAAGTGACTTGCCCAGAGTCACACATCTTAGGCTGGATTTGACCTCAAGTCTTCCTGATTCCAATGTTCTTTCCACTGAACCAATTAGCTACCTATCAGTTTAAATAATAATAATGATGATGATAAATAACAATTGCACAGATATTAATAATTAATAATAGCTTAGATATATATCATTTTAAGGTTTGCACAGTGCCTTACAAATATTATTTCATTTGATCTTCACAACAACCCTATAAGGTAGGTGCTATTATTATCTCCATTTTCCATGAGAGGAAACTGAGGCAGACAGAGGTTAAGAAATTTGTCCAGGGTTACATACCTAATATGTCCGAGGCAAAATTTGAACTCAGGTCTTCCTTACATTGAAGTCTAAGACTCCGACTACTGACTGATATATCTTTTAATAAATCAGGAACTACAAAGAAGAAGGATGTCGTAAAAGAAATGTGTTCTTGAAAGAGAAGGGCAAGAGATAGCCAATGGATAGCCATTGGTATCCATATGTGTCAAGAGAAATTGACAAAGACTCTTATGATATTAGATGAACCCATAAGTCAGATTTTTGGATTGAAATGTGAAAAAATCACCCACTATGGACAGATCTGAGTGAACAGTAATAAATGCATTACTGGTGAGAACATTGAGGAAATGACAGATTCATTGACTATTTGAGTATTAATTGAACTCCAGCAAGTTCTACCCTGTCCCAACCCTTTGATTGCTAGACTCTGGATAGTAAGTGTCATATATTAAACCAAGAAGCATTTATTCAGCAGCTACTATATGCCTTGGAATAGGACGTAGAATTGGCTGCGACAGCCATGAATGTTGAAGGGGATTCACAGATCAATAAGAAAAATGCAGAGAGGTGACTCAGCTGGTAGAGATTCAGGCTTGGAGTTAGGAGGTCCTGGGTTCAGATCTGGATTCAGACACATTCTTGCTATGTGACTCTGGGCAAATCACTTAACCACCATTACCTTGCCCTTATTGTTCTTCTGCCTTTGCACCAATTCACATTATTGATTTTTAGAAGGAAGGTAAAAGTTTAAAAAGGAAAAAAAAAGATGCAGAAAAATGCAGAGGAAAGACAATAGTATTTGGAGTCAAAAGACCTGGATTTGATTTTTTTTAAATGATACTTAATTTTCTAAATGAACATGTCTTTTCTTTCATTCCCTGCTCTTTTGTGGGGGGGAGAAAAATCAAAATTCCTGTAACAAATCTGAATGGTCAAGCCAGAATTCACTAGTCATGTTAAAATAGTATATGGCTCTGAATTCTGATTGGATTCACTTCTCTAATATGTAAGATTAAAAATTAATATCCAAAATATTCCAAGTATTATTTTTATAAGATTTAATAATTATAACTTTAAGCAAAGGAAAGAATAGCTTCAGTAGAGAGCTTCCCAGACTGCACACCCAGGAGAGGGTGCAGAGTTGCCAGAGAAGCCCCTAAGGGCAGTGTTTCCAGCAAACTTATTCCCCAAATGTAAGGACACAAAGCCGGGACATAAAGGAACAGGATGCTGGGTAATGTAGTTCAGGGGTATAAAATTTCTATTTTACACATCCCCCTGTGATCCTTTGGGAGACCATCCCCAATGGATCATTTTAAACATAATTAACTTTAAAATTTAAAGATTGTTAACTAAAGGTATATACAATATTGCAGTTCTAAAGTGTATGTGTTCTAAACTATGATCACTGTAGAAGTTGGGTGCATGGGAGGGGGTGGGGGATAAGAGAGCCTGGAGATCAGGGTGCCTGGACTATTAGTTTAATTTATTCCAAACTAGAGTAAATTACTCTAGCATCAGCAGTGTGGTGGAGAGAAGAATGAGCTATGCATCTGAGTTCAAATCCCACGTCTGCTGCTATTTCACCCCATGGACCTGAGAAATTTAGGGGTTGAATTAGAAGGCTTTTGAGGTTCTTTCTAACTCTAGATCTAGGACTCTATGACATGGAAACTTTAGAGAGCAGCTTGAATTTCAGATTTAAAAGTGGTCTCAGGGGCGATCAAGTCCAACCTTTCTTCATCATGCATGGTAAGTAGTCATGTAGACTCAGATTGAAGACCTTCAGTACTGGGGAAACCAGTTCCTCCAGAAGCAGTTTCTTTTATTTTGGGATAGCTCTCATGAGCATACTAGGTAGGACTCAATGCCTCTAGGAAGTCTCCACCAAGTTTATTCTTAGCTCTAGGACAGAACATCTTCCAGGGAGGTGGGCTTCCTCTGGGGAGATCTCTTCTGTTTGGCAGCCTTCCTCTAAACCCCTCCCCTGTTTCCAACCCCTGCTAGTCTCAGATTCATCAGCTCAGGCAGTTCAGCATGTTCTGTCTTGTGATTTTGAGATGAAAAAAAAAAGAAAAAAGAAAATACAGTTTGTCAACATGATGGAATGCTTTTTACCCTGTCAACTAGTTACTTCTTAATTACATTGCAAAGTTTATTCCTTTCTTCCACCTTTTGGTGATTTCTTTAATAATCACTCACAGTCTAATGAGAAAAAGGACTTAACAACCTGTTATGATTCTGGTAGTATGCTATTAGTGTGGTCTAGTGGATAAACAGCCAGTCTCAGAGCCAGGAAGACCTAGGTTCAAACTCCACCTCAGGTATATATATAGACTGTGTGACCTGAGGCAAATTACTTAGCATCTCTTTGCTTTGGACAACTCTCTTAAGACTATACACTTTGCAGAGAAAGTGCTGAATTTTCCTTCCTCCCTCCCTTCCTTCCTTCCTCCCTCCCTTCCTTCCTTCCTTCCTCCCTCCCTTCCTTCCTTCCTTCCTTCTTTCCTCCTCCCTTCTCCCTCTCCCTCCCTTTCTTTCCCTCTCCCTCCCTCTCTTCCTCTCCCTCCCTCCCTCCCTCCCTCCCTTCCTTCCTTCCTTCCTTCCTTCCTTCCTTCCTTCCTTCCTTCCTTCCTTCCTAGCTTCCTTCTTCCTTCCTTCCTTCCTTCCTTCCTTCCTCTTCCTTCCTTCCTTCCTTCCTTCCTAGCTTCCTAGCTACTTCCTTCCTTCCTTCCTTCCTTCCTTCCTTCCTTCCTTCCTTCCTTCCTTCCTTCCTTCCTTCCTTCCTTCCTAGCTTCCCTTCATTAGCTTCCTAGCTTCCTAGCTTCCTAGCTTCCTAGCTTCCTAGCTTCCTAGCTTCCTTCCTTCCTTCCTTCCTTCCTTCCTTCCTTCCTTCCTTCCTTCCTTCCTTCTTCCTTCCTTCCTTCCTTCCTTCCTTCCTTCCTTCCTTCCTTCCTTCCTTCCTTCCTTCCTTTCCTCCTTCCCTCCTTCCACTGCAGAGATGGGGTACCTTGGGTGCAGTGTCATGTATGCTGTTGAACACATCCATGTGTTGCTTGGGTTTGCTAAACTGTTTTTTTTTTCACAGCCTTGCCATAAAGGAAGGTGCTGTGTGGATCAAGAGTCACTGGAGATGCTATACTGAGAGATGAATGTGTCATAACTAGAATAAGAAATGTCGACAAAACCCTTTGAAAACAGAAAAATGAGTTTAAAAAAGATAGTTTGTGAGAGTTGCTCTCACAAATCACACATTTATTAAGATAAATGTGGATGGGTTTGAATTTTATGAAATAATGCAGAGAAGAATGAGGAGAAGGAGAGGAGGAGGAGGAGAAGGAGGAGGAGGAGGAGGAGGAAGAGAAGGAGGAGGAGGAAGAGAGGAGGAGGAGGAGGAAGAGAGGAGGAGGCCTGAGCCATAAGAGTAGAGTCTGACAATTAGATGAAGAACAGTGAATGAGAAGGCATGGACAGAGACCTAGATGAAGAGTTAGAGGGAAGCTCTGGAAAGGTGTTAGAATACTTTATATTTTGAAATTAATTAAAATGGAACATTTAATTTTCAATTTAGCTTAAAAATTTTTTTTGCATCAAATCTGTGATTTCATCAATGTAGATAATTTTCTTCTTCTTTTTTTTTAACTCTCACCTTCTGTCTTGGAATCAATACTGTGTATTGGTTCCAAGGCAGAGAGTGGTAAGGTCTAGGCATTGGGGGTCAAGTGACTTGCCAGGGTCACACAGCTGGGAAGTATCTGAGAACAGCCTGGCTCTCAATCCACTGAGCTGCCTAGCTGCCAGTGGCTTCTGAGGTCCTTTCTTTCAGGTCTGGGTCTATAACTTTGTCTCCCTGCTTAGAAGTGACCAGAAGAATCCACACCGACAGTGGGGATGAGGAGTGTTTTTCCTCCAGTTCTCTGCCCAGGCATCTCAGGGGGAATCCTGGTCTGCAAGCTTGTTCTGGGCGCACTAACCCCCTCCTGCCGTTCTGGGGACTGGGGCCGGCTGGGGCTTTCTGGGCTGAGCAGGAGGTGGGGGCGGGGCATGGGGCCCAGACACCAGGTCCTTATCTTCCCTGCACCCGCCCTCAGACCCCAGGCTCCTTGGCCTTTCCCCCAAGCCACATGGACTTTTTTTCCCACATAGTCAGCCGGGCTTGGGGGAATCTCATTTGCTTTCATTAAGGAGCCCGCATGAAACAATATAGGGCCTAACAAGAGGATTAGGTCTTTGAAATGTAAACAGTGTAACTACTTGGGGTACCAGCACTGGCTTTAATTGAAAATGCCTTGAAAGCAGCATTTCCTGAGAGAAAAAAAAAGAAAAAAAAGAAAGAAAAAGGAGCCCCCCTCTTCTATTGCCCTCCTCCACGCCTTTCCCCCAAGAAGAAGGGAAAGAAAGGGGGCGGCTTCACCTCTGGATCAGCTGCAGCTTCACCACCAGGAATGGGGGGCATGGAGCTGCCGAAGCCGCCTGGCCCCTGATCACCCCGAGGGCTGAGAGCCAGGACAAGAGGCTCCCTCTTGCCATTCCCAGACCAGGCAGGGGGTGGTTTGTGCTGGTTGTAGAACCCGAGGTCACAATTTGTAATCCCTCCTTCCCAACTGGTTCACCACAGCCTTCTAGAGTCCCCATTCAGCAGCAAGACCTGTTTTCTCTCCTGGAGCAGGTCCCTCTGAGCAGCCCCCATCTCCCAGGCCTCCCTGGGAACAAAGATTTGTTGTTGTTCAGCGTGTCTGACTCCTCATGACTCCATTTGGGATTGTGGGGGCAGAGATACTTGAGTGGTTTGCCATTTTTTCCCCCAGTTTATTTTACAGATGAAGAAACTGAGGCAAATAGGGTTAAGTGACTTGCCCAGGGTCACAAAGCTAGAAAGCTGTAATTGAGTCTTTTTAAACGCCAGACCCTGGGCTCTATCCACTGCACACCCCATCAGCTGCCTTGGGATCAGAGCCAGAGAACTGAAAGGCATATTAGAAATCTTCTAATTCAACTATTATGTTTTAAAAGTTGAGGAAACTGAACTTTTGGGGGAAATATCTCATAGAAGTAAGCAGCAGAACCGTGATTTGAATCTAGGACATTTGATTCTAAATTCCTTGCTTCCTTGCTTCCTTGCTTCCTTGCTTCCTTGCTTCCTTGCTTCCTTGCTTCCTTGCTTCCTTGCTTCCTTGCTTCCTTCCTTGCTTCCTTTCTTCCTTCCTTCCTTCCTTGCTTCCTTTCTTCCTTCCTTCCTTCCTTGCTTCCTTCCTTTCTTTCTTTCTTTCTTTCTTTCTTTCTTTCTTTCTTTCTTTCTTTCTTTCTTTCTTTCTTTCTTTCTTTCTTTCTTTCTTTCTTTCTTTCTTTCTTTCTTTCTTTCTTTCTTTCTTTCTTCTTCTTCCTTCTTCCTTTCTTTCTTTCTTTCTTTCTTTCTTTCTTTCTTTCTTTCTTTCTTTCTTTCTTTCTTTCTTTCTTTCTTTCTTTCTTTCTTTCTTTCTTTCTTTCTTTCTTTCTTTCTTTCTTTCTTTCTTTCTTTCTTTCTTTCTTTCTTTCTTTCTTCTTTCTTCTTTCCTTCTTTCCTTCTTTCCTTCTTCCTTCCTTCCTTCCTTCCTTCCTTCCTTCCTTCCTTCCTTCCTTCCTTCCTTCCTTCCTTCCTTCCTTCCTTCCTTCCTCTCTCTCTCTCTCTCTCTCTCTCTCTCTCTCTCTCTCTCTCTCTCTCTCTCTCTCTCTCTCTCTCTCTCTTCCAAAAATCCTTCCATCTAAGAATCAATACTACATATTGGTTCTAAGGCAGGAAAGTGGTAAGGGCTAGGCAATGGGGGTTAAATGACTCACGGTCACACAGTTAGGAAATGTCTCAAGCTGTATTTGAATTTGAATTTAGATCTTCTTGACTCTGGCCTCTCTCTCTAGCCACCAGGTCATCCAGCTGCCTCCTTCTTCACTCTTTCCATGATATTATAACATGCCTTCTAGGCCTGGACAGAGAGGCCTTCTAAGGTGGATGGAAATGTTTATAGAAATGTAGATGTGAATAGAGAGAGATGAATGTTTAAAGAGATGTTTATAGAGAAATTGAGTTTCCTAAATTCCATCAAGACGCCATGTAAGGAATCTTCATCACTACTTTAGACCCTGATAGGCAATGGGTCTGTTCAGGGTACGAGGCACTTTTATAAGTCCAGGAAATCACAGACGAGAATATTTTGGAGAGTACTTAGTCCTAACCCTTCATTTTTTTAGAGTTGGAAGCTGAGGCCCAGAGAAGACAAGTGATTACCTGTCATACACAGCAAAGATTCAAGCTCAAGTCCTTCATTCAATAAGTCTTCCTATATTTCTAGTTACTATGTACAAGGGACCTTTCTAGGTTCTTTGGGTCCAACTGAGGAATGGGTGTGGGGATGGGGATGGGATAGAGTAACTAACTGTAAAGGAGGGGAAAGAGATGGTTCTTACTATATAAATCCTGGCTCCCTTAATAGCCTTCAGAGAGAGCTAATGTTTCTGTTTGACCTGTATCTTCCCTTCCTGCCATTGCAGTAAGGGTCTGGAGGAGGAAGAGGAAGGAGGTAGAAGAAAAAGAAAGGAGGAAATGGAAGATAGAGGGAAGGTAAAAAAAAAGAGCAGGGAGAGAGATAGGAGGAAGAAAAGAGGCTTCTAGGAGGAGGAGGAAGAGGAGGAGGAGAAGGGAAGGAGAATGAGGTGGGGGGAAGGAGGAGGAGGAGGAAGAAGAAAAAGAAAGGAAGAAATGGAAGATAGAGGGAAGGTAGAAAAAAAGAGCAGGGAGAAAGAAAGATAGAAGGAAGAAAGGAGGCCTCCAGGAGGAGGAGGAGAAGGAGAAGGGGAGGAGAATGAGGTTGGGGAGGGGGGAAGGAGGAGGAGGAAGAAAAAGAAAGGAAGAAATGGAAGATAGAGGGAAGATTAAAAAAGCAGGGAAAAAGAAAGCTAGGAGGAAGAAAGGAGGCCTCTAGGAGGAGGAAGAGGAGGAGAAGGAGAAGGAAGAAGAAGAAGAAGAAAGCAGCCCTGGTGAGATTCTCTTGTTCTTTGAAGCACACAGGCTTCTCATCAGTTACTCTCCCCTGCTGCTCACAAGAAAGGGCCCAGCAGGCTGAGCTGGGCCTGGAGAGGATGGAGCCCAGCCCACATTCTGGCTGATGTGAGCCGAATACACAGTTTCTTGGTTGGGATGACTGGGGCTCCCCAGGAGGCCCTGGGCTAGTGGCTGTTATTTTGAATAGCTGAGGGTGATAGAACAACAACCCCAGAATCCTTTGGGGGGAGAGAGGATCTGAAAATCTGACCTCAGTGAAGCCTGACAGCGGCGAAGCCATCAGAGATGGTGGAGGAAAATAGAAGGGGTCAGGGGCATTCCTGAGGGCAACTGAGCTTGGCTTTGGAGTCTGAGTGGGAGCTTAAAGACAGGGTGCTTCTCAGTGGCTCAGGGTCACTTGGTGCTAGGAAATATGTTGGGTTTGAGTGAGGAAATGAGATCATGGGACCATTTATAGGCTGAGAGCTGGCCTGTGCTTTGGAGCTATTTTCCTCCTGGGGGATGGGGTGGCTGGGTCACAATGACACATCTCTGTGACGTGGTTAATAATAACTTGGAGCTTAGCTCATGATTCTCTAGATTTAAGATTTATAAAACCCTTTCTTCGCAACAGCACTGTCAGGTGAGTAGCCCCTAAATATGATTGAGCCCCATTTTACAGATAAGGAAATTGAACTTTAAAAAAAGGATAGATAGAGCTAGATGAGACCTCAGAGGCCATTGAGCCCTGGAGATGAAGTGAATCATTTAAAGTCACATAGACAGCAGTAACTAGAGCTGGATTTTGAATTCAGGGCCTTTGGTGCAAAATATAGACTGATGGAATAATTTGTCAATAAGAATAAATAGATAGATTGGTAGATAGATGATAGAAGGATTAAATAGATGAACAAACATAGATTGGTAGATGAGAGATGGGTAGATGGATATGTAGATAAGTACATAGATGTTAAACTGGAAAATTTATAGATAGGTAGCTAGATAACTAGATTGAATAGGTAGATAGATAGATGATAGATAGGCACATGGATAACTGGACAGGTAGATAGAGAGAGAGGTTGATAGGCAGAAAAGACAGACATTTAGATAGATAGACAGAAAGATAGAAAGAAATAAAGATAGACAGACAGATCTATCGATAGATTAGACAGACAGAAAGAGAGGAAGAGAGATAAATAGATAGACAGAGAGACAGACAGACAGACAGGTAGATAGACAGAGAGGTATATATAGAGAGAGAGAGAGAGAAAGAGAGAGAGAGAGAGAGAGAGGAGAGAGAGGGAGATAGATAGAAAGAAAGAAAGGTTGACAGACAGTCAGATAGATTGATAGATCAATAAAAGACAGAGGTAGACAGATAAATAGACAGACAGACAGATAAATAGACAGACAGACAGATAGACAGACAGACAGACAGATAGATAGAGAGGTAGATAGACAGAGAGGTAGACAGAAAGAGAGAGAGAGAGAGAGAGAGAGAGAGAGAGAGAGAGAGAGAGAGAGAGAGAGAGAGAGAGAGAGAGAGAGAGAATAGACTGTGTTTCTCATTCATTTCTGAAGAGGACCAGTGACATCAGGATGTTATCTTGACTTGAACATGAATTGGATTTAAGTGAGGAAGAATTGCACCAAGTCATCAGCCCTGCTTTCTCTTTCAGAGTCATTACAGGTCAGTGGCAAGATAAAAGTCAAGACAGTTGGCAGTGACTTGGTTCGCAGGGGGTGACTTTGTTATCTTCAACATCTGACTAAGCTCTAAGCGCTCTGCAGGCTCACTATACCTATTGGAATTGTTCTCATTTGCCCATTCAGCCAGGGGAAGTGTTCCCATGCCTGTGTAGACAATAGGTGTTGCTATTTAGTCAGTTTTGGTCGTGCCCAACTCTTTGTGACCCCTTTTGAGGTTTTCTGGGAAAAGATTAACTAGAGTGGTTTGTCACTTCCTTCTTCAGCTCATTTTATAGAAATAGAGTTGAATGACTTGCCCAGGGTCATATACCTAGTGTTTTAGGAATAGATTGAGTTCAGGTCTTCCTGACTTTGGAGTAGATGCTCTATCCACTATACTACTAGCTTTCATAGACATAGATCAGTAGATAGATAAAACATTTATCAGTGCTATGTGCCAGGTACTGAGCTAATAAATGTTTGCCAAGGGACTTCTTCCTCCTGACTGAAATCTAGAGGTCTCTACTTCTTCCAAACTGCCTCATTGTATCACCACAGGCTGAAGGATGCAATTGTGTCTCTAGTCTCTGTCAATCTCTGGAGGAAAAGGAATAGAGCCAGTCTGTAAGGAATCTGAATCAGAAAGCTGGGCTTGTCAAAAGAGACACAGTGTAGAGTAGTTGAGAAAGAGCTGAACCTGGTATCAGGAGAAGTCTGAACTTTCAACCCTCCTTTGATACTTGCCAGCTGTGTGACCATGAATAAGTCATTTATACTCTTTGGACCTCAGGTTCCTTCTCTCTAGAATGAGAGGGCTAGACTAGATGCCCAGGGTACCTCGGTTTCCTCAGCTGTAAAGAAGAGGAAAACCCAAGGAATTAATAGAAGAGGAATCTCAAGCTCAGAAAAGTATAGTAAAATCATTCCTTCCTAGTGAGTATGGTAACTGAGACTAGATCCCAGGAATTCTGAGGTCTTGGTCTAGTGCCTTAAGTGCCTACAGAATAGGGCAGTCCGAAGACCAGAGGGAGTGGATGTGTGTCAAATACTTGGAAACCTTTAAAGTGCTATTTAAATGGTAACTATTATTAGACATAACCTGTAGGTAACCATAGCTAACACAGCTATTAGAAACATTTCATTAAAAGCATATTTCCTGAGCTCCACCCTGCAGGTGTTTTGAAGGGCACCAAGATAATAAACCATATTAAAAAGCGTCCCTTTTTACCCTCCCCCCCCCTTTGGTCTAAGGCTTCATTGCTATAGGGAACTCCTGGTGTGGGAATGCTTTTTTTCCCAAAGCAAGTCAACAACTATTGCCTATGAGTCCTGATTGACAATTAATACCAAGAAAACATGTCCTTGAGGTACAACCGTATATCTATCACATTGACCAATATGACAGAAAGGAAAATGATAAATGTTGGTGGGGGTGCACAAAAATTGGGGACATCAAAGCACTGTTGGGGGAGTTATGATCTGATCCAACCATTCTGGAGAGCAATTTGGATCTATGCCTAAAGGGCTCTAAAATTGTGCATACCCCCTGATTCAGCAATGTCATTACTAGGTCTATATTCCAAAGAGATAAAAAAGGAGAAAAGACGTCCATGCATAAAAATATTATTGTGGCTTTTTGTGGTAGGAAAGAATTGGAAATTGAGGGGTTGCCTGCCAATTGAGGAATGGCTGAACAAATTATGGTATATGATGGTGATGGAATACTACTGTATTATAAGAAATGATGAGCAGGATGATTTTGAAAAAGTTTGGAAGGATTTACATGAATTGATCCAAAGTGAAGTCAGCAGAATCATAAGAACATTGTACTCAGTAACAAATATTTTTTGATGAACAATTGTGAATGGTCTAGTTATTCTCAGCAATGCAATGATCCAAGACAAGCCCAGAGACTCATGATTAAAAATGCCGTCTGTCCTCCAAGAAAGAACTGTTGAAGTTTGAATGCAGACTGAAATTTCCTTCCTTCCTTCCTTCCTTCCTTCCTTCCTTCCTTCCTTCCTTCCTTCCTTCCTTCCTTCCTTCCTTCCTTCCTTCCTTCCTTCCTTCCTTCCTTCCTTCCTTCCTTCCTTCCTTCCTTCCTTCCTTCCTTCCTTCCTTCCTTCCTTCCTTCCTTCCCAAATGGGGTCATGAAGAGTCAGCCATGACTGAAATGACAACAACAACAAAACAAAGGAGTTAGAGTGGATGAGCTCTAACATCCCTGCTTACTTTGTATTTGTGATTGTATTTACTGTCATGTGCAACTAAGTTAACTGGATCATTTATCTACAACTGGTCAAAATATTGGAATTTATGGGAAAATTCAATGGTTAAAGTCTCAGAATATCTTGAATCAAGATTGTTCCTAGAAAGTCACCAGAGATCTGAAAACTCTTGACTGTGAGCCATTGTGTATATGCCTGTGTGTATGTGTGTGTGTGTGAATGTGTAAGTTTATGTCTGTACCTATGAAATCATTCTACAGACAGGTTTGCCAGGAAGACATTTCACTGGAAGCCATTTCCATCAATAAAGTGGAGTGCTCATGTAATAGGCACCCCCTAAATTACACCTTTACTCAAATAATTGGGTAGGTGTGTCTCAAATGGCTCCTGGGTTTGCTTTAGTTAATAAAGTGACCTCAGCTAAGCTAAGAATTCAGTTTCCTAGGGAGAGGATAAGGTGGGGGAGGAATGATAATGCTGGTAGGGTGTAAGTAGAAGTTCCAGGACACAACATGCCTTCTGACAAGTGTGGTGGTGGGATATGACTGTTCAGCTCATGTAAATGGGCAGTTGAATGGGTAAGTCTTCCTTCCTTCCTTCCTTCCTTCCTTCCTTCCTTCCTTCCTTCCTTCCTTCCTTCCTCCCTCCCTTCCTTCCTTCCTTCCTTCCTTCCTCCTTCCTTCCTTCCTTCCTTCCTTCCTTCCTTCCTTCCTTCCTTCCTTCCTTCCTTCCTTCCTTCCTTCCTTCCTTCCCTTCCTTCCTTCCTTCTTCCTTCCTTTCTTTCTTTCTTTCTTCTTTCTTTCTTTCTTTCTTCTTTCTTTCTTTCTTTCTTTCTTTCTTTCTTTCTTTCTTTCTTCTCACTCACTTCTCCATTGAATTCTCTAACAAAGAATAAAAAAGAGAAGGGCAAAACTAAATAGCTCATCAGTCTTGTACTTGTACTTCTGACAGTTGATGTGATGTTCCACACCCATAGTCCCCCTGCTTGCAAGAAGGGAGCATTCTTTTGTCTCTTTTTTGGAGCCAGGCTTGGTCATTATAATTACATAGTTCATTCTCTGGTTTTTGAATTTTTACATTTACTTCACTGGAGTCAAATATATCATCTTCTGTATTTGTATTGTCTCCTCTGTTTGGTTTACTTTACTTTGCATCAGTTTGTGGAAATCTTTGCACAGGATAGGTTGGGATTGGACCTGTGATTTCATAGATCAGGGAGGAAACTGTCTTTCGAGGCAAGTTGGTATCTCCTCTGAAAATTAGACTGTTAGGGAGTGGACTGGGGTCAGGGGTGTGTTGATAAATGTTTATCAGCTGGCTTAAAAAATTCAAACCTAACAGTTTTAACTCTAATCAGTATTGTTGATGTTTTCTCTATCACTTTCTTATGTAGTAAGGGTCTTGAAAAATGCCCGTATCACCTAACATGGTGGCTTCTGAGCTTCCCTAGTATGGAATCAGAACAAACTGTTTTTAAAAAGTAGCAGACTGACTCTTTCTTTCTCTTATGCTCTTTTCTGCTGAGTTCAGAGGGTGAAGATCATAGTTAACCCACAGCTTGGATGCCAATGAGGGGAAAGGAGGGCTTCCTTCCTTTCCCTGATTTCCTTTTTATCCTGTTCTTGGGATGTTTGTCTTGTCTGATTTTGTTTGACCTTCTCAGTTTTAGGTGCTGAAAGTAATCTCCATTGTACTCAGGAGTTCAGACATGGTTTACTAGAGTCTGGATTCTAGGTAGGATTTTGCAGCTGGCTGGTTCAGTGGGATAGCCTTGAGAATCCAGAATGCCAAAGACTTGAGCCTGTGAGGGGGTTTTAGACTTGGAATTTGGGATTTTGAGTTAAGCTAGGAACCTAAAGATTGAAGGGATCCAGAATGGGATTAAGCCTCTTGTATGTTTATATTGTTTGCTAACATGCCTTTGAATGATTTTTCTTCTAAAAAGCTAATCTGTTAATGGTTAAACAGAACTGGGGTGGAGGAGACCATCTCTTATAATGCTATCAATGGATCTTGGAGTCATTAACAGAGAGCCAGAGTACCCTAGAGGAGTGGTGAGATGTACCATAACTATCCTTTAGGGAGTGGGAGCTAGAGTGGTCAGTGTTACATTAAATCGAGGCCACTAATCAAATAATTAATGAATCAAGCCTTAATTCACGTAAAAAATGAATGGTCAGCTTGTCAGAGCTGGCTCCAGCACACCTCTGCAGAGGGCACTAGATAATGAAATGATTTGAACAGGGGCACAAGACCAGCAGGATGGTCCTTGGCTTTTCCTGACTTTGAGGCCAGCTCCCTATGTACTATCTCACACCACTTTTCTAAGTGTAGGCATTATTATCCCCATTTTACTGTTAAGGAAACAGAAAGGTAAAATAGCTTCATAGGTTCTAGTTTTAGAGCTAGAAGGGATTGCTACTTTTTCCTTTTTTGGCTACGATCAAAAGGAGGTGGAGGGGACCTAAGAGGTGATCTAGCTAGAAAATGAACAAACAAAAACAAACAAAAAGAAAACAGCTCCCCCCACACACACACACTCTACCTCCACTCCATTTTAGAGATTAGGCAATGGTGACCTAGAGAAGAGGCAGAATTTGCCCTCATCAGAAGGATCTCAGCTCTTCTCTCCACCCTTTAATCCCCATTGCCTCTCTTCCTAGGCTTCTCTGCCAGAAGAAATGAGACATCTTTAAGAACTTAATTCCCATAGCCAATGGAGAACCATCTGGGGCTAGATGGGATACAAAATGAAAACAACAGTCTTCCTTCAATAGAATTTCTGGTCAAATTGGGGGGGAGTAGGGAAGATAAGAGATGTTTACAAATGTCTAAAAAAAGATGGAGTTTGTTAAGGGCAAAGTGCTGAAAGAAACATGGGAAGGAGAGATTCTTTTGGTCAAGAAAGGGATCAAGGCAAGTCAGGCTTCCTGGAGGATAAAGCACCTTGTTAATGAACATTTATTAAGCACCTACTTTGTACTAGGGCAGCTAAGTGGTACAGTGAAGAGAGTATTGGGCTTGAAACTAGGAAGACTCATCTACATGAGTTCAAGTCTGGCCTCAGATATTTACAAGTTGTGAGATCCTGGGCAAGTCACTTAACTGTGTGCCTCAGTTTCCTTATATGAAATGAGTTGGAGAAAGAAATAGCAAATTACTCCAGGATCTTTGCCAAGAAAACCTCAAATGGGGTCACAAAGAGTCACATGGAAAATGGCTAAGTAACAAAAATGTGCCAGGCATTGTGTTTAAATACTCAAAAATGTGCCAGGCATTGTGTTTAAATACTATGGATATAAAAAGAGGCAAAAGACAGTTCCTGCTTTCAAGGAGCTTATCATCTAGTAGAAATTAGATAAAAGAGGAGGATGGTAACAAATGGAGATGATGATGGGTCCTTTTTGGTATAGTGGTGGGACTTGAGTGAACAGTCCCCATTTTACACAATCCTCTAACAACAATGATAATATAGCATTTCTATGTGACAGTTTACAAATATCTGATTTTATTTTCAAAACAACCCTGGGAAGTGTCATTATTATCCCCATTTTAGAGATAAGAAAACTGAGACCAACAGAGGTTAGGTGACCTGCTCAGGATCATAATCTAGTAAGGATCTGAGGCTAGATTTAAAAGCAGGTCTTCCTGGGAGTCCAGGTCCAGGGGTCTGTCTACCCATTGGGCCATCATTTTTAATAGATGAGGAAAGTGAGGACAAGAGAGGCTTAGTGACTCATGATCACCCATTTATTATTACAATCAGGATTCAATATGACCAATTTCAGCACTTAATTCTCTGTGGTGTGCAGCCTTTACAAAGAAGAGAAATATTAAATAAGACTGGGAATATTTATATTGGAGAAACTTTGTGAAGGCTCTTAAATGCCAAACTGAGGTTTGCATTTTCAAAAGTGCATAGAATTCAGAGCCAGAAGGGACCTTAAAGTCATATAGTCCACCCCTTCATTTTATAGATGATGCCTAAAGAGCAGTCAAGTGTGACTTGGTCAAAGTCACACTTAAAAAAACCAAAAAACAAAACTCGTAGGCAAAGGGGAGCCGTTGAATGGTTTTTGAACAGTTGTATGGTTTTTATTCATTCATTCATTCATTCAATTCATTCATTCATTCATTCATTCATTTATTCATTCATTCATTCATTCATTCATTCATTCATTCATTCATTCATTCATTCAGGAATCCACTTGCTATGCCCAAGAGATTGGATAGATTTATTAGGAAGTTAATTTTGGTTCCTGGGAGGAGGATGTTCTTGGGAGTCAGAGAGATCAGAGGCAAGAAGACAGGTTATTAATACAAGCTTAAAGGTGAGGTGTGATGACTTAGAAGAAAAAATAACTCATACCTGGGTAGAAATGGCTCGAGTTGATTGGGGTCCAAGTTGGGTTGAAAAGAATAGGGTTATTTCAAGCCATAGTTTTCTCTAGTTATTTCCATAGAGAGACAGTGTGGGACAGTAGGCGGAGCAGTGGACTAAGAGTTGGGGAGGTTTGGAGACTTGGTTCTGATCTTTATTAGCGTTGTGTCTGTAGATCAGACACTCAAGCTTTCTTTTTCTTTTTAAAAATGTTGTTTATTTATTAATTTTATAACTCTTACGTTTGGGCAAATTTCTGCCTTTTTTTTGGGGAAAAAATTCTTACCTTCTATCTTGGAACAGATACTGAGTTCATAATTTCCAAGGCGGCAGAGTGGTAAGCGCTAGGCAATGGGAGTTTAAGTGACTTGCCCAGGTTCACCACAGCTAGGAAATGTCTGAAACTGGATTTGAACCCAAGTCCTTCTGACTTCTGATCTGACTCTATGTCATCAAGCTTTTCGAAACTTAATTTGTTCTTCTGTAAAAATGGAGACTAATATTTGTACTCCTCCAGTCTCGCACCCCTAACCAAGCACGTTATGAGTTAAGCACTTGGCAAATAGTAAAACAATACAGAAAATATGGGATTTGACTAGCTTGTCCCAAAACATTTAAGTTAGGAAGACTGCATAGCATTCCCCCAGCAACCCCTACCCCCCACCTCCCAGCTTAGTGCTAAGTGGACTTTAATGGCTAGGATGCATTGCCAGGGTGAAATCTGAGACTTAAATTGAAACTTCAGCTTGTTAGCTGATAAGCCATTTGAAAACTTTCCAATAATAGAGAACTTTCAAAAAATGTCTAAATGCTTTCATTGGCTGGAATGCAAGCAGCCCTTCTTTGGAATTTCCAGGGAAATACGTTAAAATGAGTAGCTGGATTCTAAAATGAATGGACCACAATATATCATTTTCATAGTATTGGGGGCCTCCGGCCAGAATGTTTCTCTGCCTCTAAATCAATTTGGAGAGTGTGGCCAAATGGTTATAACAAAGGACTAGAAGTCTAGTGGGGGTAGCTCTGCTGGTTTGAATTCTGAAATCCCCACATGTTGGGAATGACTCTTATTTTGAGAGGCAATGTGGGTAGAAAACGGTGCTGTCAAACTCAAATATAAATTAAGACCACCGAGTCCAAGTAAGGATCTCTGCAGGCTAGATAATGACTTAGAAAATCATCCCATATTTTTATATGTTTTTTAAAAAAATATCAATTTGTTGTTGAGTATTTTAGTCATATCTGGCTCGTTGTGACCCAATTTGGAGTTTTCTTAGCAAAGATACTGAATGTTTTGCCATTTCCTTCTCTAGCTCCTTTTACAGATGTGGAAACTGAGGCAAATAGGGCTAAGTGACTTGCCCAGGATCATACAGTTAGTAAGTGTATGAAACTGGATTTGAACTCATACAAGATGAGACTTCCTGATTCTAAGCCCCAGGTTCTATCCACTGTATCATCTAGCTGTATTCATCATCAATCCTTTATAATTAGATAGGAGTTATGTTGCCATATAATATGCTTCGGGACAGTTTTGGGTGTGCATGCCTATGATCATTATACTTGACATTTCTGGTACAGAGAGACAGTATAGGGTGCAAAAAAGGGTCAACAGAATTTGAGTCCTAGATCCTGGATTCAAATCCCAACTCTTTCCCTTACTAGCCATGTGGTTTTTGTCTAGTACTTCCCCCCTCTCTGGAGATCAGTCTCCTCATCTCTTTGTGACCTTAGAATTTTATTCTTGACAGTTTCCCATCCTTTCTGGGTTGACTCACTCCTTAGAATTCAGCACTTGAGATCCTCCTTATCTTTTCTCTGCACTTTTTGAAATCTACTCTCCCCGAATCAACAGAAGTTGACATTTCATGTCCTGCTTTCATCCCCTTTTCCAACATGAATTTAAGATAGAGTAGTCATCCTCCCAATGTTCACATAATTTTCATTTCATTAATTTAATATTTTTTTTTGGAATATACTCCCTCCTTAACTCTGCATCAAGAAAATCCCTCTCTTCCTTCAAGCATAAGCATTATCATCTTCTTTTAAAAATTTTCAATATTTTTTGTTTGTTAAATAAAAATTCCCCGTCCCTTCTCTTCCCTCTCCAATATGAAAGAGGGCATCATTTGACAAAAACACATCTGTATACAAAAACTATGTCTTGCTTATTTCCATTTATCCGTTCTTCCTCTGGAAGTGGACACACAAAAGTCATTTTTTAGACAATATTATTGTTGCTCTGTATAATGTTCTCTTGGTTCTGCTCATTTTACTCTTCATCATTTCAGGTAGGATCATCTACAAGAAGCCTTTGCTGATGCCTGCAATCACCAGTGTGCTACTTCCCAAACTGTTTGTTTGTTGTTGGTTTTCAAAGAAGATCAGTGCCCTCACAGGGTGATGGCTTGACTTTTGGGTGGATTGGGTTTAAGTGAGGTAGAGTTGTACAAAATTACCAACATTCCCCTCTTTTCCAAAGTCATCCAGGTACAGTGGCAAGTCAAAAGTCAGGATGACTGGTGATGACCCCAGATGGAGTGGATGATCTGGTGGTCCTTTGACTAGGCTTTAATGACTCTGGGGAAGTCTTCACATGCTTGGGTAGACATCCCCCTTAACTCACCAATGGTTTGAGGCCTGTCCACCAAAATGGTTTTATCCAGCTATGGTCACTATATTTGCTATACCTCTTGGAGCCACAGGTGAGACTTGGGTGAAAGGTGGACTCCATAGATGGATGAGCATCCCTGAGAAAGACTCAGCAAACACTTACACTAGAAAATCTAGCCCTCCCTTGAATACCCCATATACCTCTCAACCTACATTATATTTAATTTAACTACGTTGCAGCTGGGTGGTAAATACTGGGCCTGGAGTCAGGAAGACTCATCTTTCTCAGTTCAAATCTGACCTCATACTCTTCCTAGCTGTGTGAGCCTGGGGCAAATCACTTGTCCCTGTTTGCCTCAGTTTCCTCATCTATAAAATTGACTGGAAAAGGAAATGACAAACCAGTATATTTGCCAAGAAAACCTGAAACGGGGTCATGAAGAATCAGACAAAACTGTAATGATTGGACAACAACAATGAACTTTTACCTCTGAACCTACTGACCTCTGCTTCTCTTTACCTCTGTTTTATTTTTTCCATTCTACTTTCTTTACATTTCTGTCTTTTCTCTTCTTTTCCTACTTCTCCTGCCTTTTTCACTCTCTCTTGGATCTTTTCTTCCTCTCTCTTCTTGTCTTCACTCCTAATTCTCAATTATCCACAATATGATTCTCTTGAATTTGTTATTTGGACATCAAATTTTCTGTCTAAGTCTGGTCTTTTCTTTAGAAATGCTTGGAAATCTTCTATTTTTATTAAATGACTATACTTTCCCCTGAAAGAAAATAGTAAGTTTTGTGAGGTAGGCGATTCTTGGTTGTAAACCCAGTTCCCTTGTCTTCTGGTATATGATATTCCAAGCTTTCCAGTCCTTCAATGTGGAAGCTACCAAATGTTGTATAATACTGACTGGGGCTCCATGATATTTGAACCATTTCTTTCTGGCTGCTTGCAGTGTTTTTCTCTTTGGGAGCTCTTCAACTTAACTATAACATTCCTAGGAGTTATCATTTGGAGATTTGTTGCAGAGGATGATGTGTGAATTCTTTCAATTTCTATTTCAACCTCTTGTTAAAAAATATCAGGGCAGTTTTCTTTGATAATTTCTTTTAATATGATGTCTAGACTTTTTTTCATAACCTTCAGGTAGTCTAATAATTCTTAAATTTTCTCTGGATATTTTTTTCATAGCCCAGTTGTTTTTTCAATAAGATATTTAATATTTTCTTCTATTTTTTCATTCTTTTGATTTTGTTCCATTGTTTCTTGATGATTTGTGAAGTCATTAGCTTCTATTTGTCCAATTCTAATTTTTAAAGGATGATTTTATTCCATGACCTTTTGATCTTACTTTTTCATTTGGTCCATTCTACTTTTCATGGGACTCTCTTCTTCATTGGATTTTTTACTTCTTTTTCCAATTGAGCAATTTACTTTTTAAGCTGTTGTTTCCTTTTTGCACTACTTTCATTTCTTTCTCCCCTTTTCTTCATATTTTTCTTCAACCTCTCTTACTTGATTTTTGAATTCCTTTTTGAGTTCTTCCCCAGCCTGTGGCTAGTTCCCATTTTCTTTGAAGTTCTATATGTGGTTGCTTGAATCTCACTATCCTCTGTTGATTCCGTGCTTTGCTCTTTGTTGCCATAGAAAAATTTTAGGGCCAGGTGTTTCTTTTGCTGTTTCCTCTTTTTCCAAACCTTTTATTTTTGTCTGTGGATTGGGAGTTTTGAAAGCTGATGATTCTGTCTCCTCTGCTGATACCTTACAGGTCTCAGCACTCACAACTATTTTGCCCTGGGACTAAGGACTTCACCACAGTATAGGCTTGAAAGGGTCAAGCACAACAGACTTCCAGGACTCATTCTGGGCTGGTACCAGGGTCTAAGATTTCAAGGGTTGAGTCTGGGTTCTGGGATGCTCTGTTGTTCACGGTGTAGGCAGGGTCTTGGGATACCAAAGTTGCCCCAAGGGAGGGGGGTCAGCCAGTACTCCTCTGCATGCAGTTTTGCTTCCAGTTCCCCTTATCCTATGAAAATCCCATAAAAAATAAACTCTCTCTGCGTACCTTTTGAAGTTGTTTTCAGCAGGAAAACCTTCTTACTGTCTTGCTGTTGGTTTTTTACTTCTGTCATTTTGAGGTGCTTTTAAAAGATTTTTTTGGAAGGATTTTCAGAGTGGTTTTGGTTTTCACTGCTATTAAGCTACCGTC
>NC_077229.1:54532860-54590360 GCF_027887165.1 Monodelphis domestica | reverse complement strand
CCCTCCAAGGATCAGCTCAGTTGGTATATTCTAAAAGAGGCCCTTCTTTATCCCACTCAGTGGTTAGGTGCTCCCTGACTGCTCCTCCCTGAAATTATATTTTAATTACTTACCTGTTGTATATAATTTATATGGTATTTCTCCCACTTGCCAGTAGAAGGTAAGTCTCTTGAGAGCAGGGACTGTTTAATTTCTGACATTATATCCTCTGAACCACAATAGGCTGAATAAATATTTGTTGACCTAACTTTGAATTTCCAGTGAGGCAGAATGGTATAGTTGGTAGCTAGGTGGTACAGTGGATAGAGTGCCATGCTTGGAGTCTCGAAGACTCATCTTCCTGAATTCAAATCTGACCTCAGACCCTTATTAGCCAGGTGACCCTGGGCAAGTCACTTAACCCTATATGCCTCAGTTTTCTCATCTGTAAAATGAACTAGAGAAGGAAAGGACAAACCATTCCAGTATTTTTGCCAAGAAAACCTGAAATGGGGTCAGAAAGCATCAGACATGACCAAACAAATGACTAAACAACAAGAAGTAAGGTATAGTAGATAGCGTGTTAGAACTGGGATCAAGGAGTCATGGATTCAGATCTAGCCTAACATCATTACTACTTGTGTGA
Organism: Monodelphis domestica; assembly: GCF_027887165.1. Lineage (NCBI taxonomy): Eukaryota > Metazoa > Chordata > Mammalia > Didelphimorphia > Didelphidae > Monodelphis > Monodelphis domestica. Next base: position 54,589,735 of record NC_077229.1, on the reverse strand, counting down.
CCCTGGGCAATTCATAGAATCTCTTTGGGCTTCAGTTTTCCACATCTATAAAATGAAAGGAGTTGGCCTCTGGAGTCCTTTCCAACCCTAGAGTCACGATCCTATGATTTTAAAATGAATTAGTCTATGGCAGGGATCAGGAAAATAATGAGCCACTCGATGGGCTACTGCTCCCTGTGCCTCCAACACCATTTACTGCTCTGGGAACTTTGTCTTCAGCTTAGGTGTTTCCTGAACTTTTTGTGATAGCCAATATGGATGCCCACGAACAGTAGCCAGAATGCCGTTGTTTAAATTGGCCCTGAAAAAGTCTATCAATTTTTGGAGCAACCTTTGCCCAGTAGTATTTTGTCATCACCAGAAACAGCAGTGTCTGGATTTTTTCATGGGGAAAAAATCAGTGCCCAGGTCTGATTTAGATGCTCTTTGGTGAGGCTTCCTCCAATGGGATGGGATGAAACTCATGTATGTCTTTCCATCTTGAATGATTCTTGCCTGATTCTGACTAAATTACTTAGAGGGGACAGACTGTGCATTGTAGTGGATGGTCAGAAAGACTGCAGTCAAGTTGCTTCTGACATATCCTGGCTGTGTGACCCTGGGCTCGTTACTGACCCTCTCTAAGACCACAGGTTGCAGAGAAGATGCCAATCCACATTGATGGAGGGATGTGGATCACTGGGAAGTTCTCTATATTACTGAAATCAAGGGTTCAATATATCTTAGCACAGTGGTGGGACATAGTAGGCACTTAATAAATGTTTATTGAATTGAAATATGTTGTTGTTCAGTTGTTTCTGTCTCTTTGTGACCCCATTTGGGATTTTCTTGGCAGAAATACCATAGTAGTCTGCCATTTCCTTCTCCAGCTCATTTGACAGGTGTGGAAACTGAGGCAAATAGGGTTAAATGACTTGCCCATGGGCACATAGCTAATCAGTGTCTGAGGCCAGATTTGAATTCAAGGAGATAAGTCTTCCTGACTCCAGGCCCAGAACTCTAACCATCATGCCACCTAGCTGCCCAATTTGTACAGGATCTCTCCAGGATGTTAGGAGACTTTCTCTGGATTTTAAACTCGCATTCCTCTTTCCCTTCTACTTCATAGAATCTCTGATTCTGTTCAAGGCACAGATCAGGTGCCATTTGGGAGAAGACCTTTTCTAATCTCCCCAGTTGGTATCCTCTCTATTTTGAAATTACTTGTATTACTTTCTATATTTTATCTCAAATATGCATTAATTGTGTCTCTCTGAGCAAATCAATTAATCCCCTCGAATATTGTATGACTTGAGATTCTAGATGGATAGTTGAGATGTGCCTCAGTTGATAGTTTCCCATGCTAACAACTTCCTCATATTTCCATCTATCTATCTATCTATCTATCTATCTATCTATCTATCTATCTATCTATCTATCTATCCATTCATCTCTCTTTATCTCTCTATCTCTATGTATCCGTCCATTCCATCTACCTATTCATCTATCATCTACCTTCCTATCTATCTATCCATCTTTTCATCTATCTATCTACCTACCTATCTACCTATCCATCCATCTATCTATCTATCTATCTATCTATCTATCTATCTATCTATCTATCTATCTATCCATTCATCCATCCATTCATCTCTCTTTATCTCTCTATGTATCCATCCATTCCATCCACCTATCCATCTATCATCTATCTTCCTATCTATCTATCCATCTTTTCATCTATCTATCTACCTATCTATCTATCTACCTACCTACCTACCTACCTACCTATCCATCCATCCATCCATCCATCCATCCATCCATCATCTATCTAACCATCCATCCATCCATCTATCTATCTATCTATCTATCTATCTATCTATCTATCTATCTATCTATCTATCTATCTATCTATCTCTCTGTCCGTCTGTCTGTCTGATCTATGTTTAACATTATCTAGAGATCCAGGCCTGGAGTCAGAAAGACCTGAGCTGAAATCTGACCTCAGATACTTTCTAACTGCGTGACCCTGGGCAAGTCATTGTACCCTGTTTACCTTAGTTTCCTCATCTGTTAAATGAGCTGGAGAAGGAAATGGCAAACCATTCTGGTATCTTTGCTAAGAAAACCTCAATTGGATTATAAAGAATGAGAAAATATTGATACAGTTAAACAAGCACAATCATTACTTTGGAATGTAGACCTCCCAATGATATTCTCCTTCCTTAGATGTCTTCTAGTGACTGCTGGACAATCACTTATCAGGTATGCTATAGGAAGGATTCTTTTCTTGCATGAGTTGGACTAAATGACCTCTTGAGTCTCTTCTGCCTCAAATTTTGCTTTGTCATGCATAATCTTAAAACTCCTGAGGGCTCAAAGAGGATAAGTGATTTCTGGACAGAGTCCTGAGCCTGGAGTCAGGAAGGACTGAGTTCAAATCAAATCTCAAATACATAAAAGCTATATGACCTTGGGCAAGTCACTTAATTGCTATTTTTCTTCATTTTCTCATCTGTAAATGGTAATAGTACTAATGGCACCTCCCTCCCTCCTAGGGTTTTTGTGAGGATCAAATGAGATTGTAATTGTAAAATGCTTAGTACAGTGCCTGGCACACAGCCAATATTACACATAAATACTTTCCCCCCCTTCCTTTCCCTCTTCCCTTTACAGATATGATCTCATATTTGACTCCAGGCCTTAGGGCTCTATCTACTGGACTACTTAGCACATTCTGATATGTTGTATTTTCCAAAAGAATGTGATCTCCTCCAGGGCAGGAATGGCTTCATTTTTTTGTCTTTGTAGCACTAATACCTTATACAGTAACTCGCCTATAGGGCACCAATAGGGTCTGAATCTGTGATCCAGGGAAATTTAAGATGAAGAAATTCCCTCAATCAAAGCAGGTCACCTTCTCTGGAGCCAAGAGTCATATGGAGTTGCCTTGAATATTGAGAGATTAAATGATTTGCTCAGGATTGCTTAACAAGTATTATGTCAGAGACTGGCTTTGAATATAATGTTGTTCAGTTGTTTCAGTCAAATCTAACTTTTTGTGACCTCTTTTGGAGTTTTCATGGAAAAGATATTGGAGTAGTTTGCCATTTCCTCCTTCAACTCATTTTACAGATGAGGAAACTGAGGCCACCAGGGCTAAATGATTTACCCAGGGTCACACAGCTATTAGGTGTCTGAGGCTAGACTTGAACTCAGAAAGATGAGCTTTTATGGCTCCAAGCACAGTAGTCTATCTATTGTGCTACCTGCCTGCCGCTGCATATACTAGGCATTTAATAAATGATTGATAAATTAAATTCTTAGGTGACATTACAGCATCCATCCATTAGCTTTGACTTTCACTAAACACTTGACTCTCCTGCACTCCACTATATCCTTGATGGGACCTTTTGGATCATTACTTTTGGGAACAAGGTGTCATGAAGAACCCACTTCAGTCTTCTCAGACTTAGCATGTCTTGTGGCTCTATTTTGAGTAAGACAGAGTAATTCAGATAAGAAGTTATTCAGGGCATCCTTACCATTGTGCTTCCAGGGGAACTTACCACCCCTCTCCTCCTTCTGCTCCCTGCCAAGTTTTTTTTTTCTGAATTTTCTGAATTCATGAGGATTATTTGGAGCTAAAATTAGAGAAAGCTCCGATTTACCATTATTATTGTTGTTGTTGGTTTATTTTAGAGTAAAACATTGTTATCCTTTTTTTATTGTTATATTTCCCAATGCACTCTTCCCTCCCCACTTTCTCTTATGATAAATCAATCCTTCCTTCCTTGCTTCCTTCCTTGCTTCCTTCCTTGCTTCCTTGCTTCCTTCCTTGCTTCCTTCCTTGCTTCCTTGCTTTCTTGCTTCCTTGCTTCCTTCCTTCCTTCCTTCCTTCCTCCCTTCCTCCCTCCCTTTCTTCTTTCTTCCCTCCCTCCCTTCCTCCCTCCCTCCCTTCCTCTCTCCCTCCCTTCCTCCCTCCCTTTCTTCTTTCTTCCCTTCCTTCCTTCCTTCCTTCCTTCCTTCCTTCCTTCCTTCCTTCCTTCCTTCCTTCCTTCCTTCCTTCCTTCCTTCCTTCCTTCCTTGCTTCCTTTCTTCTTTCTTCCCTTCCTTCCTTCCTTGCTTCCTTCCTTCCTTCCTTCCTTTCTTCCTTCCCTCCCTCCTTCCTTCCTTCCTTTCTTCCCTCCTTCCTTCTCTCCCTTCTTCTAGAGTCTCACAGTCCTCCTAGTAATAACTCCTGATGGTCACTCTTGGCTATATAGAGATTAGGAATAGACCTCTGAGTTCATCTAATCCAACCTACTTATTTTATTTTAATTGTATTTTTAATTCTGAATTTAACACATACCCCAAAAGGAGAACATTTTCATATACCAAATAGAGCAGAAAAGAGGATTATACATAAAAATCTCAAGTCTCTATTATATTCAATGTGCTTTTAAAAAATATAAAATAAATTCACCATGGTATTTTCAAAGCTGCCCTACTTGTCTCTTTCCTATTTCCTTGGTTTTCTTTGCCTCTGTGTGTGTGTGTGTGTATGTGTGTGTGTGTGTGTGTGTGTATGTGTGTGTTTCAATGACCTTCTTTTATTTCTTTGATTCTTTTTCTTGGCAGCCTTATCACTAACTTCCCTCTCCTTCCCAACCTTATAGAAAAAGAAAAACTATAGTCCTTGTAATAATTATGCATCCTGAGGCAATACAAATCTACACATTTGCCACGTCCACAAACACACGTCCAATTCTCCATCCTGAGTCTGTGGCCTCTCTCTTAGGGAGTGAGTGTTTCCTCATTAATGCTCTGGGGTGGTTCAACCTCCTCCTTTGATAGATGGAGAAACTCAGGCATGGAGACACCCATGATCACACTGGCCGTATGTGATAAAGTAGGGATGTGAAATAACCCTTATCTTCTGTCTTAGAATCCATTGGTTCCAAGGAAGAAGAGTGGTAAGGGCTAGGTAATGGAGGGGTTTAAGTGACTTGCCCAGGGTCACCCTGCTAAGAAGTGTCTGAATCAAATTTGAACCCAGAACCTCCTATTTCTAGCCTGGCTCTCTATCTACTGAGTCACCTAGTTGCCCTAGATTATAGCTATTGAAATTTACTGTAATAGAAATGAAAATGCCTTTGTATGATTATAAAATTAATTTTGATCTCTTGGATCCCATAACAGAGCTGGGAATCCTCAGAGGTCCCTGGAATACACTTAAAGAAATTCATTTTAAGTTCATGGTATTCTAGAAATGACTCTGAATATTTTGCATTTCTGTATACATGTATGGCCCTGTAAGGTTCTTGAGGGCAGGGACTTTTTCAGAGTTTGTCCTATCTCCCACCCTAGGCCAGGTACTCAACAGGTGTTTAATATACATTTGTTCAGTAGAATGGAATTGATGATTCAGGTGATCCAGACCCCTTAGAGGGGAAAATAAGTCAGAAAAAAAACTAAAGGGGAGAGGAATTCCCACACCTGAATGAACTGGCACTGGGCAAGTCAAAGGAGTATTTGGGAAGAGTTTCAGGGGGCTTCAGAAACAGAGCAGATGTCTGGAAGCCACAAGGTGAGTACATTTTGACCTCAAAACCAAGAATAAAATGGATGGTCTTCCCTCTTTTCCCCCAGAGCAGACCCATAGTGATTCTTCTACATGAAGGGAAAACATTTAGACAGCGGCTCTCCCCAGAGGAGGTCACCATGGATTGCTTGTAAGCGGATCCCTTCATATATTTATGTAGCATCACCAGACATTTCCTGGGGACAGTCCAGCTCAGGCTTGGTGGTCAGTGTCCTCTGAACTGTGCTTGAGAACTGGTCTTTAGTTGGTGGCAAAGATAATGGGCTCCTCAGCAATAGAGGATTACCCCATTAATGCCAGCATCCAGAACAAGCAATCGCCTCCTGGTTGTCCTTTGAGAAGAGTTTCCTCTTTTCAGATTTCCTGCTCTCTCTTGAGCCTTGAGCAATAAAGCAGCTTTCTACATTATTAATAAGAAATTAGAATTGGGGGAACATTGCCCTTGAATCTGGAGAGCTTTGGGTGGGGCTCTTCCCCACTCCCTACATCCTTGATGGAGCTCTGGCATGTCACTCAGGGATTTGTCCCTTGGAATCCATCTCAGGCGGAGCCATCTAAGTTTCCCATTGCCCATAGCATCTGGAATTTGTCTACAGGGAAAAAAGGAGGTCAGAGAAGACTAGAGAACCTTTCTGGTCAAATCCATTCAATGAAAAGTTGTCTTTCTCAGGATTTAACCAGAAGAATTATGCCTCAGTTCCTTTCTGAGAACAAAAAGGTGATCATCAGCTCTTGCTCTGAAGTGCCAACTGTTTTAATAATAATAACAGAGAGCATTTACTTAATGCTTTAAGGCTTGAAAAGTACTTTGCACTCATCTCATTTGGCTCTCACAATCACCCTGGGAGGTAGGCTTTATTATTATTCACTTTTTATTTTATTTTTACTTTTTTAGTTTTATCTTTTAAAAATTTTAAATAAAAATATACATATAAGTTTTTCAAATTTATATTATTATTCACATTTCAGAAAAGGAGGATACGGAGACAGAAATAGTTAAGTTACTTCTCCAGGGTCACATTAAATAATAATAATTGTCTGAAATAGGATTTAAACTCAGGTTTTCCCAACTCTAAGACTAACATACTATCCATTTATATAATGCTATCCAAACTTCCTGAGTGGCCCCCAGTCATGTTCCCTTTTTATCCCGGGTCAAGAATTTATTAAACTATTACTATATGACTGACACTCTTCTAGGCACTGGGGGAAAAATGCAAGCTAAAAGAAAGGGGAGTTACTGTCCTCAAGAGGTCTACATTTTAATGGGGGAGGGCACAAATAAAAGGAGGATGAAAGAGGAGGAGAATACAGTCAAAGTGTTATATCCCTAATGGGGAAACCTGGAGAGTTAATAGGAGAGGAGAAAGGAGGAAGGTTGTCTTGGACTTTTCTTCAAAATAGGGGTTCTGGCCACATTTTGACTAAAATTGCTGGGAAAATTGGAAAACAGTATGGGAGATATTAGGTCTAGATCAACATCTCACACCCTATAGCAAGATAAATTCAGAATGGGTAAATGACTTAAATATAAAGAAGGAAACTATAAGTAAATTAGGTGAACACAGAACAGTTTACCTGTCAAATCTATGGGAAAGGAAAGAATTTAAGACCAAGCAAGATATAGAGAATATTACAAAATGTAAAATAAATAATTTTGATTACTCTAAATTAAAAAGGTTTTGTATAAAGAAAACCAATGCAAACAAAATTAGAAGAGAAGAAACAAATTGGGAAAAATCTTTATAACAAAAACCTTTGACTAAGTCCTAATTTCTCTAATTTATGAGGAACTAAATCAATTTTACAAAAAATCAAGCCATACTCCAATTGATAAATGGGCAAGGGACATGAATAGGTGGTTTTTGGATAAAGAAACTAACTATCAATAAGCACAAGAAAAAGTGTTCTAAATCTCTTATAATTAGAGAAATGCAAATCAAAACAACTCTGAGGTATCACCTCACACCTAGCAGATTGGATAATATGACAGCTACGGAAAGTAATAAAAGTAGGAGGGGATGTGGCAAAATTGGGACACTAATGCATTGCTGGTAGAGTTGTGAATTGATCTAACCATTCTAGAGGGCAATTTGGCACTATGCAGAAAGGGTGCTAAAAGAGTGTCTGTCCTTTGATCCAGCCATAGCCCTTCTGGATTTATACTCCAAATAGATCATGAGGAAAAAGACTTGTACAAGAATATTCATAGCTTCATTCTTTGTGGTGGCAAAAAATTAGAAAATGAGGGGCTGTCCTTTGATTGGGGAATGGCTGAACAAATTGTGGTATATGTTGGTGATGGAATACTATTGTGCTCAAAGGAATAATAAAGTGGAGGAATTCCATGTGAACTGGAAGGACCTCCAGGAATTGATGGAGAGTGAGAGGAACAGAACCAGGAGAACCTTATACACAGAGACTGATACACTGTGGCACAGTCGAATGTAATGGACTTCTCTACTAGCAGCAATGCAATGATCCAGGACAATTCTGAGGGACTTGTAAGAAAGATGCTATCCACATCCAGAGGAAGAACTGTGGGAGTGGATACACAGAAGACAAACAACTGCTTGATCACATGGGTCAATGGGGATATGATTGAGGATGTAGACTCTGAATAATCATCCTAGTGCAAATATCAATAATAGGGAAATAGGTCTTCATTAATAACACATGTAAAACCCAGTGGAGTTGTGTGTTAGCTATGGGAAGGGTGTGGGGGGAGGAGAAGGAAAGAACATGAATAATGTAACCATGGAAAAATGTTTTTATATTAGTTAATTAAACAAATAAATTTTTAAAAAAGAATATAAAATGGGTGTTCTAGGAAGAACTCATCAGTAGGAGAAGGGGGGGGCACTGAGTGGGAGAGATAGTCTATGGTGAAATGGCCATTAGGGAATTTCAAGTGTAAGGAGGTAGTTGCTAATTCTTGCCCTTTCTGAGATGACCTTTTGTCTATTCTGTTTATATCATGTCTATGTACCTGGTGACTGATAAGTCTCTTCTGTTTGATTATAAACTTTTAAAATAAACATCCAAGTTTATTTATTTCAACATAGTTCAGCTTGAGCTTCATTTTTCTGAACACGTGCTAAAGTTTTTGTTTTGTTTTTGTCTTTTAAAAAATAATGTTTATTTATTGCTAATTACATGTTATATAACAAATTAGATTAGAAACTTCTTGAGGACAGAAACTGTTTTTGTCTCTCTTTGAACCCCCAATGCTTAGAATAGCACTTGTATGTAGTGATTGATAAATGATTGTTGACTGACTGAATGACTGATTGACATAAGGATCAGTTGGAGTCACTAGGGATATTTGAGGTAGAGAAGACGAAACTCAGGCCAAGTTGTTTTCATGTATTTATAGCATTTATTGATTGTCTAGACTCAGGAAAATGATGGAGAAACTGTTAATAATGTAGATTAAACCTACAAATGTGTTCCATATGTATGTGTTTGCACAGAGATGTATTTGACTATATATAGAAAAATGTATATATTCATTTCCACCCCAGGAGAGCCAGTTGTTAAACATTTTCTAGTAAAGTACAGGTTATATTTCAAATTCTGCTTCTGATATGAACAAGTGACCTTGGGTAACTCACTTAATCTATGAGTCACTTAGGCAACCCTAACACTAAGTTTTATGAACAATGACTACTATTGATGCACTGATAAAACTCTTCACACACTGATAAAATCAGAAATCCAGTTCCTTCTCTTTTGTCTTACTAAAAAATTATTCATAAAAATTAAATCATGCATAAAACTTTGGAAATTTTCTTTTTTAATATGTACCCATTATTTTAAAAAATTTAAAGAAATTATTGTTGTACTTCCCATGTTTATTTTCTTTTGGTCTCATTTTATTTTGAGGAAATTCCCTTTATAACCAGAGGTGTGCTGGTAAGTGTTTAACAGCTGGCTCTCCAGAAAACCCACCCAACACAATGTATACCTACATTTTTAAGTTTAATCTGTAACCATGAAAATGTAGTTTGCCAAGACTGTGAATTGCCAAAACTGTAAAGGTTTAGGCCAAACTGTAAAGACAATTTTTAGTATCTTGATTTAAAAAATCTAAAATTAAGTGGTCGCCATGGGAAAATTCCCAAATATGAAAATCCCAAGTCAGCTGGGTTTTATGGAGATTTTAATCAATACAAATGAAGGAATTAAGGGAAGAGAGAGAGAGAGAGAGAGAGAGAGACAGAGACAGAGAGAGAGAGAGAAAGAGAGAGAGAGAGAGAGAGAGAGAGAGAGAGAGAGAGAGAGAGAGAGAGAGAGAGAGAGAGAAGAGAGAGAGAGAGAAGAGAAAATAGTAGAAAGGGCCTAGGCCATTGCCTAAGGGAGAGCGAGTCAGTCTTTATTATTCACCACAAGATCTTCTTTCTCCAAGCTGGGTTCAATTGCAAACTCCATTCAAAATGTCCTTACTTCAACTCTGAACTCCAACTCCAATTCAATCTTCCAAACTGAACTACTACAAACTCCAACTAACTCAATTTCGAACTCCCCTCCCTTTTAAAGAAATTTTCTCTTGTGTCACCTCCCCTAAATTTTCACATCTACCAATCACAGTAGATGCTTTCCACAGGACTGCCCACTCTTAGTTCACATCTTCTTTTGTTCTCACCTTCTCTGGTTATATAAAATCTACTGAGTACTTCACACTCTTTTGTTAAGCTTGCCTTTTGTAAGTTGTTTGACCTTTTAGTGATTAATTTAACCTTTATAGGTACTTAGCACCTTTTTGTATTAGATCTAAAAATAAACCTAGCTTAAGGTTCTAGCTTTACTATAAGTATGAGTTAGGGACTTTTCACTGTTCAATCAGGAGTTTACAACTTTATCTTCCCCTAAGGCACTGTCTGAGTAGGGTGGAGTAATTTTAAAAGTTCTCAATATATTCCTGACCAAGTACCGCCATTGTTAAAATGGGGAATAGCTTAATCAAATCTTCTGAAGTAGAGTCTGATCAGTTTTGAGATTTACAATTCCATATTATTAACATTTTCTTAATTCCAGACTTCAACAAAACAATAACTCAGGCTTTGATTTGTAGCATTTTTGTGTGTATGTAGATAGATAGATAGATAGATGGATGGATAGATGGATGGATAGATAGATAGATAGTTGGATGGATAGATAGATAGATAGATGGATGGATAGATGGATGGATGGATGGATAGATAGATAGATAGTTGGATGGATAGATAGATAGATAGATGGATGGATGGATAGATAGATAGTTGGATGGATAGATAGGTGGATAGATAGATGACACATAGATAGATGGATAGATAGATAGTTGGATGGATAGATGGATAGATAGATAGACAGATGGATGGACCGATAGATGGATAGACAGACAGATAGATAGATAGTTGGATAGATAGATGGATGGATAGATAGACAGACAGATAGATAGATAGTTGAATAGATAAGATAGATGGCTAGATGGATGGATAGATAGATAGACAGAGATATATCTCTATCTATGCGTTTCAGCGATTAGATATGTCTTTGTCCATGCATTTCAGCCATGATTACTTTTTTATAACTGGGAGCATATCATTTTCATATTGAAAATCTTTCTTAAAGCCCATAATTTAAACAGAGACTTTTCTTTCAAGGCCGGATAAAAGAGAAGGATTCTTCTTTTTATTTTGGCAGCCTTTTTTTTAAGCTACAAAGAAATAAATTGAGTGAAACCCTTACAACCCATGGCCTCTGATCACCCTGTAAACTGATACAAGGAGTTGAAATTCCATTGAAACTCATCATTTCAGTCTTACTGGGCTCAAATTCTCCACATGCTTAGCCTAGAGGTGGCGGGTCTCCCCTCGACCTAGGCAGAGTCCTCTGAAGTGATTCTTCCCTGGTGTCCTTGGCCACCGCTGTGACTGAGAGAGCAGGTTACCTCTTTACTGCATCTGAAGTCCAAATATTTAAAGTAAGTTTCACATGGTGTTTTCATCATTAGCACCGTAGGATCTGGACCGGAATGTGATATGGTTTCATTTTCTCCTCAACTCAGTTAAACTTCCAGCTTGGGGTCATTGTGTGTGTGTGTGTGTGTGTGTGTGTGTGTGTGTGTGTGTGTGTGTGTGTGTGTGTATGTGTGTGTGTGTGTGTGTGTGCTTCTTCAAAGAGTAGCTAGAACCATATTTCCCTAAATTGACTCAGAAATGGGTAATTATCTGAATGTTATTTGCATCCTATGGTGTCTGATTTGTATGGAATCATCTTTAAAAGCTCTATCTCTATTTTTGAAATTCTCATGTTCTTATCATTCTTCATTTGTTATTGAGCAAATACATACTAATACATAAAGCATATGATAAAGCTTAAGATTGCGTGAATAGTGGCTGGAGAGGTGTCCTTGGAGTCAGGAATCTGTTTGAGAGCTCCCTCTGACACCTATCCATCTGTGTGACCATCACAAAGCCTCTTGCTGTCCCTTGACAAACCTTTAAAAATCTTAAATTATAGACAAGCTGCCAATCTGTAAGGAAGGAGGGAGCTGCCACACCAGGAGCTCTGAATGTGAATAAAATCATCACAGATCTGGACTAATCAAAGGGCAGGTTGGTGGCCCAATGGATAAAGCTCCAGACCTAGACTCAGAAAGACTCATCTTTCTGAGTTCAAATCTGGCTTCAGACACTTACAAGCTGTTTGACTCTGGGCAAATAATTTAGCCCTGTTTGCCTCAGTTTCCTCAGTTGTTAGAGAAGGAAATGGCAAACCACTGCAGTACCTTTGCTAAGAAAACTCCTAAAGGGGTCATGAAGAATCTGACATGACTGAAAAATGACTGAACCACAAGACCAATCGATTAGCCAACCAATCTATTTATAACGATTTATTAAGCTACCATATCCATGGTGCCATGCTAGGTTCTCAGGAGACAAAACCAATCTGAAATAAATATTCTGCACCCTCAAGAAGCTTATAATTTAGTTGGGGGATAAAATGTATATATTATAAGTCTGTACAAAATATATTTTTAAGAATTAAAAAAAATTTGGGGAAGCAATAGCAATTTGGGGGGACCAAAGATGGAATATAGGAACAGAACAGTGAGAAATGGGTCATAGATTTGTGTAAGATGGAGTAATATATAATTATATTATATATAATTTATCATTATAATATAATAACAGCTGAAAAGGTAGCTTGGGGGGCAGGTTAGGAAGAACCTTTAAAAAAGGTATTGATTTTGAAAAATCATTATAAATTTTCCTGGTATCTCTCCCCTTCTTCCTCCCAGAAACATGTACGATAATAATAGCTAGCATTTATATACTGAGTACATTGTGAAAAGAACTTTACAATTATTATCTCATTTGGTCCTTACAACAACACTGAGAGGTAGGTGCTATTTGTATTTTCATTTTATAGTAGAGGAAACTGAAGCAAACTGTGGTTAAGTGACTTGCCCAGGGTCACACAACTAGGAAGTGTCTGAGGCCAAATTTAAACTCAGGGTTTCCTGTCTCCAGACTCAGTGTCACCTAACTACCTCCTCAACCTCCCATCTCTGTAGAAGGGTGGAAATGTGTTTTCATATCTTTTGATTCAAGTCATGATTATTTTATTATGATTTCACAATATTAACTTAAAAAAATTTAAACCTTACCTTCTGTCTTTGAATTAATTCTGGAGATTGGTTCCAAGACAGAAGAGCAGTAAAGGCTGGGCAATGGGGGTTAGTGACTTGCCCAGGGGCACATAGCTAGGAAGTGCTGAAGGTAGATTTGAACCTGGGCTCTTTGATATCTGGGTCTGGCTCTTAATCCACTGATCCACCCAGCGGCTCCTGTTCTACCATTTAAAACCCACTATAATGTGTGAAATTTTTCAGCTCTCAGAAAAAGATACTTTCATATAAAAGAAGATATTTAAATCAACTGAAAAATAGATCAGATTGTCACAATTCGATCAGATTGTCACAATTCTAGATGAACACTTTAATCTCTAAAAGTAGTAAGAAAAGAATTTTGTTTTAATAAAAACTTAAATTATGTGTATGAAAAACACAGTTTTCAGACCGGAATTTAAGCAGTTTGGGCCAGAAAATGAACTGTGGCATAAGCATAGAAGAATTAAATCATTCCAATGATTTAGGATGGTGCTTCTTGTCAATGAGAACAGTTTGATGCTTTCAACTGCTGAAAAAGGACTTAGAGGGACAGCATATTCCAATATGAAATTCATTTCCATCAACATCTCACAGTTTGTCCAGTTGTTCCCTAGCTGATGGACACTGACTCCAGTGGACTTCCTGTTTTTTTGCTCACTGGACAGGATTTGGAGAGAGCCCTTGAATTGGGAGTCAAAGGACTTGGGATCAAATATTAGAATGTCTGCCACTTGCTATTTTTGTGATTTTGGGAAAAATCACTTCCCCTGTCCAGGGGAAGAAAGAGCAACTAGCTTAGAAAACCAGGGTTCAAATCCTGGTCCTCTTACATGTGACCTTGTACAAGTCGCTTAAACTCTGGCTCCATTTTTCTTCTCTGAAAATTGAAGGAATTTGATGAGTGGATCTGTAAGGTCCCTCTAACTCTAAATCTATCTATGACCCTTGGGAAATCCATAGAAGTTGTACATCCTTCAGTTTTCAAAGAGGACTAATGGCCCTCCCTTTGAATTGGGTGAGAAAAGGGATGTTGGGGATGGGAAAGGGCATAGATGTCTGACAGAGGGAAGGACAAGAATAAAGCATGGGAGCAGATGGCTTCAGGGAAGGGTAAATGGACCAGGTTAGCCACTGACTGAAAGGGAGGAGAAAGGTAGATGGTATCAAGCCTCTTCAATGCAGCCCATAGTGTTTTGTTAACAAACCCAAGCTCTGGCCAGAAAACAGAGTGACTCAGTTTCCTGTCGATAATTCCATCCACTTCTCTGTTTACCCACAAGCTCATTCCTCACAATCCCAGGCGAGGACCTCCCTCCTCCCTCCCTGCGGAAGTTAGCTGTTATAACTGGGCAGCCTTCTGTCCAAATGTCACCAGTGAGTGACACTGAGTTTTCAAAATAAAAGACATGAGAAAAAAAGGGGGGGGGATCATGAGGGACTCCTATTTCAAAGCCAAACCTTCAAGGACCAGGCTGGGGAAGCATGTTTTCCATATTACAAGCTCTCATTTAAATTACAAAAGTACATTGCCATTTATTTCCCACTACAGATGAATTTATCAGTACTTTGGTAATGAGGATCAATGAGGATGTTTCTTTTGATAGTTGCTATTTCCCCCACTTAGATTCCCTTACAGATTGCTGGTATTACGAGCACAGAGCACAAGAGATCCCCAGACTGTAACTTTCCTCTATTTCATTTTATCTCAAAAGCGATTTAAAAAAAAATTCTGGGGATAAAACACAATTTGGGATTTGGAGCCACCATCAGAAGGAAGTGAAAAATATGTACTCTGATTCCTGGCATCTATTTTGACTTTCTAATAGATAATAAACACTTCATGAGTTTTCTCCCTCTCTCTGAGTCAGTCTCTATCCTGTGGCTCTGTTTTTGCTTTTGTCTTTTTTTGTTTGAGGCCTGTGATTTCATCAATAAAGGGAACTCTAGGTGTGCAAATTTCCCTCCACTGAGGCAGCTTGGCCACTTTTTTTATGTGTAGACCTCTGATTTTGTTGATGTAGCAAACTTCCAGTGAATGGGCTACTCCATTCCACTGATATGGCAACTAAACGGGTGACTTCACATTTTAGAGTTACTTTGGGTATTGAGAAATTAAATGACTTGCCCACTTTTCCAGTAGTGAAAGAAGAAAGTCTTGAACCAGAGGCTGCCCAGTCTTCAAACCTCTATGCTCTACTGAACCGTCATCTTCATCTTCATCATCACCATCACTGTCACCATCACCATCATCATCATATCATTATCATTTGTGTGAATCTTTAAAATTTGCAAAGTATTGGACTAAAAAAGGTGAGCAGGTTAGTTTAATTAAAAAATAAATAAAAATAATAAATAGATTTTAAAAATAAATAAATAAATAAAAACCACCACCTAGGGGAAAGCAAGATGGCTCAGTGAATAGAGAGCCAGGCCTAAACGTGAGAGGTCCTGGGTTCAAATTTGACCTTAGACACTTTCTAGCTGTGTACTCTGGCCAAATCATTTTCTGCCTTAGAACTAATATATAGTATTGATCCTAAGACAGAAGGTAGGGGGTTTCTAAACAAACAAATAAACAAACAACAAAACCTTTACCTTCCATCTTAGAATCAATTCTGAGTATCAGTTCCAAGACAGAAGAGTGGTAAGGGCTAGGAAATGGAGGTTAAGTGACATGCCCAGGGTCACATAGCTAGGAAGTGTCTGGGGCCAGATTTGAACCCAGGACCTCCCATCTCCAGCCCTGACACTCTACCCATTAAGCCACCTAGCAGTCCCCAGGTTAATTAAAACCACCACCACCACCACCACCACCACCACCACCATGAAAAGACCTAAGTGAAATTATGAAATGTAAAAGGAGGAAAACCTATATAGTAGCAGAAATATTGTTTGAAGTATGACTTGTGTATGTCTACCTCCTGAGAAAGAACTGATCAATAGAAACAAGCAAGAAATAATTATATATATATATATATATATATATATATATATATATCTTTTTTGTCAAATGATGTCTTCTTTAGTGCCAGGGAGGGAGATAACATAGGTATTTTAATGTAACAAACAAATTAGTTAATTAAAAAAAATAAAGGGCAACAAAGGGCTTTAAAAGACCACCTGCCCTTTGGTCCAGTCATCCCACTGCTGGGTTTATATCCCAAAGAGATAATAAGGGAAAAGACTTGTACAAAAATATTTATAGCTGCGCTCTTTGTGGTGGCAAAAAAAAAAAAGGAAAATATGGGGATGCCCTTTGATTGGGGGATGACTGAACAAACTGTGGTATCAGTTGGTGATGGAATACTATTGTGATCAAAGGAATGATGAACTGGAGGGATTCCATGTGAACTGGAACAACCTCCAGGAAGTGATGCAGAGTGAAAGGAGCAGAACCAGGAGAACATTGTACACAGAGACTGATACACTGTAGCACAATCAAATGTAAAGGACTTCTCTACTAGCAGCAATGCAATGATCCAGGACAATTCTGAGGGACTTGTGAGAAAGATGCTATCCACATCCAGAGGAAGAACTGTGGGAGCAGAAACACAAAAGAAAAAACAACTGCTTGATCACATGGGTCGATGGGAATATTATTGGGGATGCAGATTCTAAACGATCACCCTGGTGAAAATAATAATATGGAAATAGGTCTTGATCAATGACACATGTAAAACCCAGTGGAATTGCATGTCAGCATGGGAGGGAGGCAGGGGGAAGGGAGGGAAAGAGCATGAGTCTTGTAACCATGGAAAAATATTCTAAATTAATCAATTAAATAAAAAATTTCAAATCACACAAAAAAAATTAAAAAAAAATAAAGGGCAAGACTGGATTGGTAATGTCATTGGTATAGAAAACTCCCAGGAATTCTCTTATAGGGACTCTTCTGGGATAAAAAAAAACAAGATCTTGCTACTTCTGCCCAACCTAAGGAGATCTAAGGTATGATGGCGACATACAGTGGACAATAGATCAGTACTTGTACATTGATGGACAAGATGGATGCATGTCTCCCTAGAATGTAGAGACCATTTCATTTATGTATCACCAACTCCAGTAGTAGTCATAGTGTTGGTAATAGTACTAGGAGTACTAGTAATTCTAGCAGTAGTAGTGATAGTAGTAGGATTAATAAGTAGTAGAAGAAAAAATAATAGTGGCCATAGTAGTATAGGTATAATAATATAATATTATAGTATATATAATTATATAGTATATGGAATAATAATATAATAGAGAAATAGTAGTAGTAGCAACAGTGGTAGTAATAGTAGCTGCAATGATAGTAGTAACAGTAGAGATAATAATAATAGTAGTGGGGATAGAGATAGTAGTAGTAGCAGTAATAGCGATAATAGTAATAGTACTAACATTTATAGAGTGTTTACTATGTACCAGGAACTGTGCTAAGCATGGTAACAACTATTTCCTCATTTGGTCCTCATGACAGCCAAGGGAAATCCACATTATCCACATTTTACAGAAAAGAAAACTGAGGCACACAGCGGTCAAGTGACTTGCCCAGGCTCATACAGCTAGGATGTGTCTGAGGGTGAATTTGAACTCAGTGGGTACCCCCTACCTATTCCAGAAGAACTTAGAACCTCTGTCTTCCAATCCAATTCCAGTCCTTTCCAACATATCATATGTGCAATACTCTATAGCCATAGTCTGCAACTTCTGCCAAGGAGGGAGGGAGGCACAACTTCTTGTTTCCTCTCAGAGGCTAAGCTCGATCCTTACAATCACAGAGTACACAAATGCTTTTTTTTTTTTGGTTCTGTGTACGTTGTCATCATGGAACCCATGATTTCCTCCCCTGCTTCCACTTTTTTTTCACTGTGTATCAACTCACCTGCTTTCACCTAAACAATGAACTTTAATGCCTTTTTTATGTTTTTTTTTTACCATATAGTAATATCTCATTATAGCAATAAGCATTTATTTATTTTATTTTAAAAATGGTCATCCTATTATTAAAATATGTACACAAGTTAGTTTTTTAGATCCCCCTTTACCAGTAAGCATTTATTAAGTATCTGTAGTATGCCTGCTGCTGAGATGAGTAGCAGCAGATGGTCACTGAGGTCTCTTTGGGTCTAAATCTATGAGTTCCCTTCCACTCCATACATTCTGTGACTCTGCCACAAAAGTTGGAAGATGGCGGTGGTAGGGTCAGGGGGATGTCGGGTCAAGCCACCCAGCTCTCAGTCAACATCAGCAGCCCCCGTCCCTCTGCCTTTACTGCTACAGCTGCTGCTTGGCCAGGGAGAAAACAGGCGAGAGACACTCCGGCCAGGTCGTCCCTCTGGCTAGCCCATTGGATGTACCATTCAGTGTGCTGCCTTTAGAGAAATCCCAAGTGGGGGCTGAGCGCCTCCCCCTCCCGCCTTCTCCCTCTTCCCTTCCATCCCCAGTTATCTCTGCCTCTGCAGCCAGCGCTCGCTCTGAGTGGGGCCCGGCTGCCGGTCCCAACAGATGTTGGAAAGTTTGCTTGTACAGGGAGAGACCTGCAGGCCTCTTCCCCAACAGCTTTGATCTCACCTAGGAGGAAAGTTATAATCTGTCCCCGCGAATCTCTGCAGTTGGGACATGAAAGCCAGAGAGGAAAATGTGAAAAGAACAGGAAACAACACATAAAATAAAAACAAAAGGCCTTTGAAAGAGGCCAGGGCCCTGCCAGGGTGGGGGCTACTCTGGGTCGAACCCAGTACCTGGAAAGCCTGAAAATATATACATATAAATGGGGGGGTGGGGAGAGAGAGAGAAAGAGAGAGAGAGAGAGAGAGAGACAGAGAGACAGAGAGACAGAGACAGAGACAGAGACAGAGACAGAGAGACAGAGATAGAGAGAGACAGAGACAGAGACAGAGACAGAGACAGACAGAAAGAGAGAGAAAGAGAGAGAAAAAGAGAGAGACAGAGACAGAGAGAGACAGAGACAGAGAGAAAGAGAGACAGAGACAGGGACAGAGAGACATAGAGGGAGAGAGAGAGAGACAGAGAGACAGAAAGAGAGAGAGATAGAGAGACAGAAAGAGAGAGAGGGAGAAAGAGGCAGAGAAAGACAGAGACAGAGACAGAGACAGACAGGGAGAGGAGACAGACAGGCAGACAGACAGGCAGACAGATTCCAGGGATATGCTAAACTAAGGAATTTTTATATGTGTATGTGTGTGTGTGTGTGCCTGTATTGAGGGGGAGGAAACAGAGAAAGAACAGGAAATTTATTTGATGTGCCAAAGTGAAACAGATTTTAATCTCTGGCAATGTAGAAGTCTTTGGAAAAAAATTATCATGTCACAATTCTCTGTATATGTCCACATCCCATGTTGGATTATAAACTCAATGAGGGCAGAAATGTTTCTTCCCTCCTTCTTTCTCTTCCTTCCTTCTTTCTCTTCCTTCCTTCCTTCCTTCCTTCCTTCCTTCCTTCCTTCCTTCCTTCCTTCCTTCCTTTCTTCCTTCCTTCCTTCCTTCCTTCCTTCCTTCCTTCCTTCCTTCCTTCCTTCCTTCCTTTCTTTCTTCCTTTCTTTCTTTCTTCCTTTCTTCCTTTCTTCCTTTCTTTCTTTCTTTCTTTCTTTCTTTCTTTCTTTCTTTCTTTCTTTCTTTCTTTCTTTCTTTCTTTCTTTCTTTCTTTCTTTCTTTCTTTCTTTCTTTCTTTCTTTCTTTCTTTCTTTCTTTCTTTCTCTCTTTCTTTCTTTCTCTCTTTCTTTCTTTCTTTCTCTTTCTTTCTTTCTCTCTTTCTTTCTCTCTCTCTCTCTTTCTTTCTCTCTCTCTCTCTTTTTCTCTCTCTCTTTCTCTCTCTCTCTCTCTTTCTTTCTTTCTTTCTTTCTTTCTCTCTTTCTTTCTTTCTTTCTCTCTTTCTTTCTTTCTCTCTTTCTTTCTCTCTCTCTCTCTTTCTTTCTCTCTCTCTCTCTTTTTCTCTCTCTCTTTCTCTCTCTCTCTCTCTTTCTTTCTTTCTTTCTTTCTTCTCTCTCTTTCTTTCTTTCTTTCTCTCTTTCTTTCTTTCTCTCTTTCTTTCTCTCTTTCTTTCTTTCTCTCTCTCTTTCTCTCTTTCTCTCTCTCTCTTTCTCTCTCTCTCTCTTTCTTTCTCTCTCCCTTTCTCTCTTTCTCTCTTTCTCTCTCTCTTTCTCTCTCTTTCTTTCTCTCTCTCTTTCTTTCTTTCTTTCTTTCTTTCTTTCTTTCTTTCTTTCTTTCTTTCTTTCTTTCTTTCTTTCTTTCTTTCTTTCTTTCTTTCTTTCTTTCTTTCTTTCTTTCTTTCTTTCTTTCTTTCTTTCTTTCTTTCTTTCTTTCTCTCTCTCCTTTCTTTCTTTCTTTCTTTCTCTCTCCCTTTCTTTCTTTCTTTCTCTCTCTCTTCCTTCCTTCCTTCCTTCCTTTTTTTCTATAATATTTTATTTTTCTAAATTATTTATAAAAACAATTGTAACCTTTGTTTTAATTTTTAATTTTATTTAAAAAATCCTAACTTCCATCTTATAATCAATAATGTATATTGGCATATGGGAAAGGGCTAGACAATGGGGGTTACATGACTTGCCTCTGGTCACATAGCTGGGAAGAGACTAGATTTGAGTTTTTTTTTTTTGAATCAAATTCGTTCCCTCCTTCCTTCCTTCCATTCTATCCCTGGATGGCAAGGAATTTGATATTTTACATATGTGACAATGTAAAACATTTTTCCTTATTAGTCATTTTGTAGAAGAGAACTTGAGGAAACAAAAATTGAGAAAGTGAAATACAGTATGTTTTGGTCTATCTTAAAAATCCATCAATTCTTTCTCTGGAGGCAGATGCCATTTCTCATTATGAGTTGTTGGGGATTGTCTTGGATCTCTGTACTGTGAGAATTGCTAAGCCATTCACAAATGTTCATCATATGTTATTCCTGTTACTGTGTACAGTGATCTCCTGGTTCTGCATACTTCACACTGCATCCATTTCTGCAGGTTCAGGTTTTTCTGAAATCATCCTGCTCACCATTTCTATTTCTTCTTTCTTTCTTTTTAACCCTTACTGTCTGCCTTAGAATCAATACTAGGCATTGGTTCCAAGGCAGAAGAGTGGCAAGGGCTAGGCAATGGGGGTCAAGTGACTTGCCCAGGGTCACACAGCTAGGAAGTGTCTGAGACTAGATTTGAACCCAGGATCTCCAGTCTCCAGACCTGGCTTTCTAGCCACCTAGCTGCCCCCTCATCATTTCTTATAGCACAGTGGTATACCATTACAATTATATAACACAACTTGTTTAGCCATTCCCTAATTGACAGATCTCCCCTCAATTACCAGTTCTTTGCTACCACAAAAATATCTACTATAAATATTTTGTAGTAAGTTCTTTTCCCTTTGGGTATTGCTGGGTAAAAAGGTATGCACAGTTTTATGGTCCTTTCCGGGATGGTTCCAAATTATTCTCCAGAATTCAGGGACCCTTCTGATCCCTGCTCTGATGCTTATCACCTGTATGACTTTGGTGTAAGTCATTTAATGCCCTGTAAGCCTCAGTTTCTTCACTTGTAAAATGAGGGGTTCTAATTAGGTGATCTCTGAAGCCCTTTTCAGATGCAGATCAATAACCCTATAATCCTCTGATTATCTAAACTCCAGGTATCTCCCAACCTGGCATAAGGCTCAGTAAACATTAGGTGCTTAATAAATATTCATTGATTGAAAAAATGTCCATTTGCCTTGTGGGCTGATGTCCCTTTTTTTGCCTTCTTTCAATAAACTCTTGGGAAGAAGAAATCCACCTGGATTAGTTATCCAGATCTAAGGCCAATCCATCAATCAACAGGCATTTGCTAAGGACTTAGTTTGTGTGATGGCACTGTGGTTGGTGCTAAAGTGAAAAGTTAAAAGGGGAAAAGTGCCTTCTCTCAAGGAATAGGTCTTCTTTGAAGAATGTACAATATTTCTCCAGATGAATAAATACTGGGTAGGCTAAAAAAAATTAAATATGTTAAAATATTTTAATGAAAACATATTAAAATTAATATATTTATAATATTAAAATTTTAAATAAAATTTAAAATATTAGAAATAAAAACAATCTGGTTTCAGACACTTCGTAGCTGTGTGACCCTGGGCAAGTCACTTAACCTCCATTGCCTAGCCGTTACTTCTCTTCTGCCTTGGAACCAATACACAGTATTAATTCTAAGACACAAGGAAAAGAGTTAAAAAAAAAAAAGACCCACCCTACCCATCTTACTTGGTTGTGGATCTTTGAAAAGGTTGTAAGCTAGGGCTATTTCTTTCTTCTAATTCACCCTTCACCAGGAGGAGGTAAACAAACATTCTGATTCCTTCTAAGAAGTTTAGGATGAGCTGAGACTGATGTGCCTACTGGGGAAATCCCCATTCCAGCTTCAAAATGGTACCCGAGGCACTTTGTAGAAGAGTGATATGACTTCAGAAACATTCTATTTGTTCATACCATTATGATTTTTATAACCGCTGGCTATTCCTTTAAACACACACACACACACACTCACTCAAAAAAGCTTAACAAAACCCCCCTAACCTTAATTCTGAATGACATTATTGGCAAACTTTCATGCCTGCCACTTATATAACTCATAAGTACCCTTAATTATAATTTCAGAAGCTCTTTCTTAATCCAATTTACACAAACCCACAAATCCCTCCCAGCCCTACTTTCACCCCCTTCCCAAGCTTTTAGATCAGAAAATTAACCATAGACATAAGTTTTTCTCCTTCTACTGACCAGGCACTCCCCATGGACCAAGCACTCTCTACTGCCCACAGGGTCACTTTGGACCAGGAACTCCCCAATGCTGGTGCTCCTCACTGACCAGGCAGCCCTTACTACTGCCACCAGCTAAGAAAGTCAACTGTTCCAGTCTTCCTACTTTCTAGGAAGAGTGGGAACTTTGGGAGAAGGAGAAGGAAAAGCAATGAGCCTTTATGAAATTCCTACTCTCTGCCCAATACTCTGTTAAGCATTTCACAAATAGTATCCCATTTGATCCTCATAACAACTCTGGGAGGTAGGTGCTGTTGAAGGAGCCCCAAGCAGGGAGCTGCTTGGTCAGTACAGCACATATCACTATAGAACATCTGACCAACAGACCCCTGTCAGGGAACCTAAATGTGCCGACGCCCAAAACGTAGAGTCCAGGAGAAACTTGTGGGCCACGTATGGTGGTTAGTGATATGCTGTCAGGCATTGGGTATAAAAGACTCTGCAGTCACAACTGCAGGCGGAACTCTTGTGCTGAGCTTCCCCTGGTGTATACCAGAATAAAGGACCCTCCTGCTTGATTGCATTGTCTGTGGGTTTTTCCTTGGTGGTGGGTGACGAACTGGACCCTAACACTGTTATTTCACCCTTTTGATGATGAAGAAAAGGAGACAGAGAGAGACTAAGTAGCTTGCCAGGGTCACCCGGCTAGTAGGGCCTCAGTTGGGATTTGAACTTAGATCTTCCTGACACCAGGGCCCAAGGATGTATCTAGTTTCAGACTCTTTGGAGAATCTCAGAGCATTGATTTATTGTAGCTTTAATTGTTACTATAAAGAGTTACTATTGCGTTCCTATGGAGTTGTGATCTCATCTCTATGAATACTCCTTTCAGTGATGCATGTTGAAACCCATCTGTATCTCCCAACTCCATATGATTCTTCTTTTATCTTTATTTTATTCCAATAACAAATCCGCACACAAGTTTTCCAAAATTATGTGATTCATGTTGTCTCCCCACCCTCTTCTCTTCCCCCTCCAAGACCAACTCCATATGATTCTTGACCCAATCGCCCCACGAATTCACCATAGGGAATTCTAGGGACCTTGCTAGTATTCTCTTGAAATTGTTAGGGGAAGACAAGATCTTCCTATGAGATTCTTTTGGTCTATCTTTTTTTTTTTTAAATCCTGAGTTTTATTGATGACCTCTTATGCTCCTTTTCCTGTAGGATTCCTTATCTTCAATGTGTCTCCTTATGCCCAAACCAATTGATATGGTTATTTTTTTAATTGATTGAAAATTTTTATTTGATTAATTAATTTAGAATATTTTTTCATGGTTCCATGATTCATGTTCTTTCCCTCCCCTTTTGCCCCTCTTCCATAGCCAACACGCAATTCCACTGGGTTTTATATGTATCATTGATCAAGACCCCAATTAATATTATTAATAAATAATTTCCCAGCATTATTAATGATACAGTTATAACAAAACTGGCATTTCTATGACACTTTGAGGTGTACACAATGCTTTGCCCACTACACCTTCACTATACAGATGTGGAAACTGAGGCCCTGAAAAAGAAAGTACCTGTGATCCTGGCAAGTGTACCAGCAGGATTAGCACCTTGTTTCCTGGTTCAAAGGCAGAGAGGTGTAAATCTTTTAGATCTTATTATTAATGGAATAAAGTGAGATTGGGTCCCCAGAGGATTAGGTTGAACAAAAAAAAGATAATCACAGGGTTCAGTATAATAATCCATTGTCAATCTGGATTTGTGAGAACTCCTAGTCCAGTAAGAAAGGGGAGAGAGCAATGGGAGAGGAAACAATAGCTGCATTCAGCTCCATTTCTTAGCACTGAAAGTAGGAGACTAGTGACCTAGAATCTGCAAAGAGCCTTCCTGAAATTAGTGACAGAGATGGGAATTCAGTCAGTCAATCAATTACCATTTATTAAGTATCTACTTTTTGCCAAGAACTGGGATACAAGGTCAAAAATGAAAATATTTCTTGCCCTCAAAAAGCTTATATTCTATTATATATATATAATACTACACTTATGTAATACATATTATATGATATATTGAAATCTCTCTCTATATACAAGGTATTGTGAGAATTAAAATTAATATACAATAACTCAAGTATTATATTTATAAGATTTATGAATAACAACTTGAAATAAAAAGCTAGAGTAAAAAACTGCTTAACTCGGCCATAAATCTCGAGGAAGAAGAGAAAGAAGGAGGAGCCACAGAGAACTAAATACAAATATGACTACAGAACATGGTGGAGAGAGGAGAGGAATTCTGGGACATCCTGAAGGACTTCTGGGGGATGAAGTCCAAGGGTTCAAAATTCTAATTAATACAGTATATACATCTCTATACATGTACAAACCTTTGTAAGGATTGCCATGAAGATGGAGATATTTCCTTCATATTCAGTAGCCCCTGATGCCCTGAGACTGGTGGATTTGGGGAAGTCACATCCATCTCCATAGTAATGCAGGGTTATGAAAGCAGTTGGGGAGATCAGCAGACATTTTATGCAAAAGCTTGAGCTAAGGATTGATTGATTGAAGGGACTCAAGAAACAGAAATAAGGAGGGAGTATGCACAGTCATGGGGTTCAGCCAGTACAAAGTGAAATAGATTGGAGAAAGCATTGTGTGTGTGTAACAATAAAAAGGTTAGTAGACTACAGAATAATAATAAAAAAGATTTCAAGGTATAATGAGTCTAGAAAGGTAAATTGGATCCAGGATATGAATGAAGAACTTTAAATGCCACACAGCAATCACTGTGGTGAATCCTACCTCATGGAGCTCACAGTTTAATAGGTGAGTGGGAGACAAACATGCACAACTAGCATACATAAGTTGCAGAATAGTTGCACATGTATAATCTCTATCAAATTGCTTATTGTCTCAGGGAGGAGGTAGAGGAGAAAGGGAGAGAGTTTAGAACTCAACACTTTAAAAATACTGTTTAAATTGTTTTTGCATGAAAGTGTTACTGAAAGATTAAAAAAAAAAGACAAAAAAGGATAGTTGCTGATTTGCCTTATTGAAGGGAGTTTCTTCACCAGGAGTTCCTTTTACTCATTTGATTTGGATCAAAACAAATAAGAGCAGGGCTGCTAGGTGGCTCAGTGGATAGAGAGTCAGGGCTGGAGATGTGTTCAAATCTGACCTCAGAAACTTCCTAGCTGTTGAAGTAATTGTTTAGGAAGACATTGAGAGTTAGAGACTTAACAAGGTCAAAGAGCACAGGGCCAGAGCCAGAGAACCAAGTTTCCTGGTGCTTGCCCTGTTTGGTTCATTTTCTACAATGTCTCTCTTTTATTCAGACATTGTTAAGGATTTTCTGTAGAATAGGTTTTGATGTAAAGGTTATAATCAGTAACGCTGGCCATTGTACTTTCATTATCAGAAAATCCACTTCTTTCATTACCACTTTCAGGATTGTTTGCTTAGCATTTTACAGTATAGTCAAATGGAGATTTTTTTCCTTTGACATTAGTATTGACTCAAAAGTTAGCATTTAATTCCCTTCTAGTATTTGCTAACTTTCAATACAGTGGTTTAGACTAGTGAGAAGGAATAATAATGGTCAGGGGCTATAAAATGAGAATTCATTAAAAAATGAAACCCCAATAGCCAGCCCTCACTGCTTGGAACCAATAGTTGCATTGATCCAATTGGAAGACAAAAGGTAAGGATTAAAAAAAAACCCACAAAAGCAACAGCAAGAATGAATGAATAAATGCAACTTTATTAAGCACTTACTACATATATTCACTATGCTAAGTTGTTGTTCATCCTTCATTTTCAAAAAGGACCAATAACTTCACAAGGTGATGATGACTTGTGCATGAAGTGAATGTAAGTGAGGCAGAATTGCACAGATTTGTCATCCTAAGCTAAGTGCCAGGAATAAAAAGAAAAAATTCAGACAGTTCCTGTTCTCAAGGAGTTCGAATTCTAATGAAGAAGCCAATAAATTAGGAAGATTTCAGTTATGTCATATAAAAGACCCCATGGTCCTTTGGGTGGTGCGATAAAGAGAATAGCAAATGCCTCTTATAATAACACTCCCAGCCTCACAATATCAACAATAAAAACAAAAAAAATGTCCTTCATTATCCCTTGAAATAGTCCTCCAGGGTTGTGCCCATGGTGTAGGGTGACTTCTGGGCATAACCTGTATCTTTTTCAAAGAACAACACTGAATCACTGATGAAGAGCAAACATGTGGGAAGGAGAGAAGCACTGGAAGGGCATAATTGTTACCTGGAACCAAGTACCTTTTAGTGATTTTTGGTAGATTCCCAGCCCTTTCCTCCAATCGTGCCCACCAGTAGAGCTGAATAACCAAGAACTCGTTGGTGGTGGGATGGTAGGGATGATGACAGCAGCTGTGATAAGCATCAGCTAGAATCGACATCAAGGAGGGATGGGCTTATTTATGGTGTTCCAAGGAGGCACTATTAGAAGCCATGGGATGAAAGGAAAGGAAATTCTAGGCTGAATTGCAGGATAATTTCCCCACTAGCGAAATCAATTAGACTGTCTAATAGTCTCTGAAGACTTGCGTCTTAGCATCGGCTACTTCAAACCGAGTTGGCAAAGCTCTGGAGTTCCTGCGGGATGTGTGGGCATGTTTGAGCCCCCAGGAGAGCGGGATGGACTCTTTTGCCGCCTTTTTCTTCTCTTCCTCATTTTCATGTTGCCCTGACTTACTGACTGCAACAAAATGTGCCTCCCTTTGAATCTCTTGCAATAAAAATGACCTCCCTGTGTTTGATCCAGACTGACTCACAAACTAATGGATGTTGGCCAACAGTGTGTCCTCCTTACCTTGAAATAAATGCTTGGGAGGAGAGAAGTAGGGTAGGGTTGCGTTCTGATGGATAGCCCCAAATGGTAGACTTGCCCCCATCTTGTGGTTTTTTAAAAGTGTGCTTGTTAATTGATGATTTCCTTATTTCCTTTTGCTTAGACTTCTATGAAATGCACCATTCAAAACCCTTCCAAAACTCTATAGTATAGCTATAGTACAAAATTCCTTTTACATATAAATTCCTGGAAAGCTTTTCCATATTCAAGGCCATATACCATCATTCATTCAAAAATATAGCAAACAGTTTGATCATATAACTTAGGAAAATCTATATAGAACTTTTTAATTGTTAAAAAGAGAATATTGCAAAAATAAACCATTTTCAAAGACTTAGGAACTCTAATCAACTTAAGAATAAACCATGATGCCACAGGGGAGGAAAAAAAAACTGTAGCAAATAAGCCCCCATCACTGTGTTTCTTTTAACCAGTCAACTAGATGACACATTAGTTTAAAGCAAATGACTTTAATTAAACCATATAACAAAACAAATAACAAGAAATATTTTCCCCACTCCTCAACTCCAGATCCACAGATCTAAGTGTTTCACAAGTTAACATACCATCATAGATAGAAGGTGTAAAAATGGAGATTTGAACCCTAGACTTCAATCCCCAGAAGTCCTTGGTATTTCCCAGAATTCCCTATAATCTCACCTGAGTCTCCACCTGGGTGAGATCACAATTAGTATTCAAACTGGCAGTAATGCCTACCTCTCTCTCTTCTATGCTCTGCTCTCTCATTGCAATTATGTAGTAAGTAAGCTAAGCGTGGGTATTCTGAATTGGCTAATCATCCATGGGCACGTGGTTTCTTATTTTTGTATTTTCTTTATTCCTTGAATTCTAATAATCCTTAATAAACCTCATAAAATATAATATTTTATTACTAGAGACTAATTTAATTTTTACAAAGGATACACATAGGGAGCCCACACACAAGGCCAGGGCAACTTATAATTGCAAGGCAAGGGCCTCTTGCTCTCATACTAATTTCTACCATCCCAAAGAAATACCAGTATCTTCTTATAGCATTCAAGTACTTTAAGCTTGTTACCAAGGCCATCCATCTGCTGATATTATCGACAAAGCTTCTCTCTGCTGAGCTATGTGGCTTAAAAAAAATCCCACGAGGGAAAGTATTTTCATCAATTTTAGCACATGGCCTCAGGGGTTAGATTTTGCACCTTGCTCATACTCATCCTACACCTACCCACCGCCCTCTTTGTAATACTTATTTTTTAGTTCTTTGGAAGAAGTTGTATTTTATTTCTCGTTGCCATAATATATTGAAATGGAATTATATTTGTTAAATCTTTCTCTTTTTTGATGTTCAATTACTTGCATAATTCTGGTGATCTTTCCCTCTTCAGAACCTGTTTGCACTTGCTGAATACCACTTATACCAAAACTTAATCAAAATAAGGGCTTACAGCATAGGAAATAACTACATTAAACATGTATGCCTTATTTATCCCAGGAAAAGAATCATAGGTCAGAGCTTTCAAGGCTGGAAGGGACTTTGGAGGTCATCTAATCCATCCTTTTTCATTTGACAGATGAGGAAAATTTGGCCCAGGGAGATTGTGACTTACCTAAAGTCTCCTAGTAAACTTTAGAGGCAGAATTAGAACCCAAGTCCTTTGAATCTCAAACCAGGGTACTTTGTATTATTAAAGACTAGTGCCTAATATATCAAAGACCTTGTTCAGTTCTCGATCTGAGCTATTATCCATTTCCACCCAAGTGTGAAAGATAAATGGTAGGATTTCAATAAAGGATAATTCTGGTCCAACTCTGGGGATTACCAGTCACTAGATGATCAGAATCCCAGTAGCCCCAGGGATAAGTGACCAATTTCCATGGCACTGTCTTCAATACTGTCATCTTTCTCAGTACTTGCTCCAGGAGCCCCCTACTTTCTCTTAGCTTTTTTTTTTTCAGAGGATGCCTATTATTTGGGGAAGAATATTTGAAGAAATGTCTTCCCCTTAGATTGTCGGCTCCTTGCAGGCAGAAACTGTCTTTTGTTTTTATTTGTATTTGTATTCTTAGGTGCCTGACACATGCTGGGTGCTTAAAAATATTTTGTAGGTCCTTAATAAATTCTTATTGACTGACTGTCACATGGAAGCCAGATTAAACCTTTTCTCCTTGGCCCCAGAGGGCAGAACTTGGAATAATGGATAGTATAGTTGCTATATCTCCAGGGCCTGGCACATAGGAAGCACTCAGTGCTTGTTGAAAGATTGATCCTAGTTAAAATCTTGGCTCTGACACTTAACTACCTGTGGGACCTGGGGCAAATAAACTGCTCTGGGTCGCAGGTTCTATAAAGCAAGGGGTTTAAATTAGATCGTCTGTATAGTCTTCCTCGGTTCTATGATCTTAAAAGCAAGGTCCCTTGGCATGAGAGCAGACCAGAAGTGGAATGGATACCCTCAGGAGATAGTGGGTTCCCTTTTCTTGGAACTTTTCCAGCAGAGGTTGATTGGGTACAATTAAGGGACTTCTGGTTTGGGCAGAATTTGGATGGGATGGCTTTTGGGTTCCCATCAAACACTGAGATTCTATAATTCTGAGACAGTTTTATCACCACAATTATTATCTTCAAAATGGCAAGGTGGCTAGAGCACTGGACTTGGAATCAAGACTCCTATCTCAGACACGTCCTGGCTGTGTGACTAGGGAAGATCACTTAACCTTTCTGAACTTCAGCTTCCTTATTTGTAAAATAAAGATAACAGCACCTCTCTTATAGAGTTGTTCAAGGATTAAATGAGATAACAAATATATTTAAGGTACCCTGTCAACTTTAAAGTACTATAAAAATAATAATTCTTCTTATTATAACACCAAAGCTTTTGTTAAAGCACCCAGCTGCACCTTGTTCCTACAGAGAGCTCTGTGGGTGAGGATTCCAACAGACAGGAAAGGTTCTTCCATCCTGAGCCAATCCCAGAGTGTAATGATTTTCCATTGTGGGAGAGTATACAAGGAATACATTGTTTTCTTACAACTGTCTTTTGAGAAAAGACAAAGGGTGGATCTGATTAATAACTCTCAAACATTTCGATTGAAAGGATGCCCATCCTTCAAGGGAAGAGGACTCCGAAGGATGGACAATATTTATTCTAGCAACAGCAGGTCGGCTCTCTGATTTTAATCCATTTATAAGATCCCACAAACATTTATTAAGGGCCTACTGTGAGTAAAGGTACAGAGCTCAGTGCTAGAGATTCAATGAGAAAGAAGATTGCCCTCAAGGATCTTACATTCTGCCAAGAGGAAATGTGAACTTTACACGAGTAAATCTGACCCAACGTCCACGATGGTCAAAGTAGAAGAGAGATCCAGGCAAAGGGTTCTAAGGAAAATTTGAGGAGAGGAAAGAACAGATCATAGTGTTTCGTGTCTAGGAGAATGGGATGGATTTTTCCATGCTGAATATTTTCTACTCATTGCAACTTAACTTTGAGATTTCATTCCATCCTGTTCCTTCTCCATATACCAGAGTCTTAACTGAGATATTGAAATAAGCTGTTAGAACTCTGAGGTGAGATTTACCACCTTAAATGATGAGAGGGAGGCTCCTTGTTTTTGATTCAATTTCTGGCACAAGCCAGAGGATTCTATCAATTCATCTTTTTGAAGTTTTCTCTGTTCTTGCTTCCAACTCCATTAGTAGGCTGGCACCTATTGTTGGAGTCAATTCAATCCAATAAGCTCATATTAAACCACCTAATATGTGCCACGCTCTGTCCTAAGCACTGGGGAAATGAGGACTAAAAAATCAGGGCCTGCCTTCAAGGAGCTCATATCATTCTAGTGGGAAATAACATGTATTCCCAAACAAGTACATACAAGATATCTACTAAGTAATTTTGGGAGGGGGCAGATAACATCAAGAATTGGAGGAATTGAATGGATAAATAAATGGTCAAAGGATATGAATAGGCAGTTTTCAGAGGAAGAAATCAAAGCTACCAAGTCATGTGTTAAAACATTCTAAATGATTATTGATTAGAGAAATGCAAGTTAAAACAACTCTTAGGTCCCACCTCATACTTATTAGATCAGCTAACATGACAGAAAAGGAAATTGACAAATGTTGGAGGGGATGTGAAAAAATTGGTACACTAATACACCATTGGTGGAGTTGTGAACTGATCAGACCAATCTGGAAAGCAATTTGGAATCATGCCCAAAGAGCCATAAAACTGGGCATACTCTTTGACCTAGAAATAGCACTACTAGGCCTGTACCCCAAAGTGATCAAAGAAAAGGGGAAAGGAATTATTTGTGCAAAAAGATTCATAGCATCTCTTTTTGTAGTGGCAAAGAACTGGAAATCAAAGGATTGCCCACCAATTAAGGAACGACTAAATAAGTTGTAGAAAGTGATTAAAACATTTTTTTACATTTTATACAATTTAATATAATTTATAGAATTACACATTTTATACAATCATTTCCTGACATTTTGAGATCCATGTTCTCTCCCTCCACCACCTCTCCAAGATGGTAGGTAATATGTTGTAGGTTGTATATGTGTTATCATACAATACACATTTCCATGTTCATCATGTTGTAAAAGAAGACACACATGAGTTACAGTAGAGAAAAACTCATGGACAAAATAAAGTGAAGAATGGTATGCTTCAATCTTCATTCAGACTTCCTCCTTTCCTTCTATGACAGTGGATAGTATTTTTTGTTATGAGTCCCTTGGATTGTTGTGAGTTGTAGGAGTTCCTTGTATTGCTGATAATAGTTAAGTCATCCACAGTTGATTATCATACAATGTTGCTATTACTGTATACAGTGTTCTCCTGGTTCTGCTCACTTCCCTTTGCATCAGTTCATAGAAGTCTTTACTGTGTGTGTGTGTGTGTGTGTGTGTGTGTGTGTGTGTGTGTGTGATATTCTCGTTTGTCATTTCTTATGGCACAATAGTATTCCATTACAAGTATATACCACAAGTTGTTTATCCATTCCTTAACTGACAGACATCTTTTCAGTTTCCAGGTCTTTGCCACCTTTAAAAGAGCTGCTATAAATATCTTTCTACAAGTAGGTCCTTTCCTCCTATCTTTAATCCCTTTGAGACATAGACCTAGAAGTGATATAGCAGTAATGACCCAGCAGGGTCAAAGGGTATCACATTACAGTTTGATGACCCTTTGAGAAAGGTTCCAGATTGTTCTCCAGAAGGGTTATATTAGTTCACAGCTCCACCAATCATGTATTAGTGTCCCAATTGTACCATATCCCTCCAACATTTATCATTTTCTTTTTTTGTCATCTGAGCCAATCTTCAAGGTGGAAAGTGGTACTACAGATGTGATATATAATTATGATGGAATACTATAGTCCTCTAAAAAGTGATGAGCAGACAGTTTCAGAAAAAAAAAAACTGGGATGACTTTTATGAATTGTTCCAAGGTGAAATGAGGAAAACAAGGAAAATGTCATAGGGAGTAAAAGCAATATCGTTCAATGATCATCTGTATAAGAAGTAGCTACTCTGATCAAGACATTGTTGCAGGATAGTTCAATAGTCCCCATGATGAAAAATGCTCTCCAGCATCAGAGAAAGCCATTGGAGTTTGAATGCAGACTGGAGGACACTTTATTTTGCTTTCTTTATTTTTTTTTGGCTATGTTTTCTTTTATAACATGACTAATATGGAAATGTTTTGCTGGACTTCACATGCATAATTGACATCAAATTGCTTATCCTCTCAAAGAGGCTGTGTAAAGGGAACTCCTTCACCCAGGAATCATGGACTGAGATTGTTCAACCTGCATTGCTACACTGCGTGCACTACATCACATGAGAGCTTGGGACAGGGACCTAGGCACACCAGAAGGGAAAGTTGGGGTCTGGGCTTAAGGAGAGAATAAAAAAGAGGTGTTCCAGGGGGTGCTCTCTCTCTATTTCCTTGGATGGTAGTATTTCAGGATGCTGACTGGGAGCCAGAGCACTACATGGCAAGATTAGAATGAGATTAGAAAAGGCTTTAATCTCCATCTATCTGCTTTCTTTATTCAAGAAATATTAATAGACTCTATGGAAACTAAGAACCTAGAGTTTTTTTTAAACCCTGACCTTCCATCTTGAAAACTATGTATTGGTTCCAATGCAGAAGAGCATTAAGAGCTAGGCAGTGGGGGTTTAAGTGACTTGCCCAGGGTCATAGAACCAGGAGTTTTCAATTTAACTTTAGGGGGCAGCTGGGTGGCTCAGTGGATTTAGAGTCAGGCTCAGAGATGGGAGGTCCTGGGTTCAAATATCAGACACTTCCTAGCTGTGAGACCCTGGAAAAGTCACTTCTGCCTTGGAACCAATACATAGTATTGATTTTAAGACAGAAGGCAAGGGGTTAAAAAAATTAACTTTAACAAGGAGGAAGGGAGAGAATTTGGAATTCAAAATAAAAAAAAGAATTTTAAAGATTTTAACATGTATTTAGTGAAATAAATAAAGATATAGTAAAAAAAAACAATTGAGAGAATGAACTAGGGTCTCCTATAGCAGGTAGCATTTGAGTGGAGTTATGCTTATGGTTAGGATTCCAAAAAGATGAAGCACATTCATTCCACAGAGCACTAACTGACTTCCTGGAAAACACAAGGGAACCATGGGGGGGGGGGGGGGGGAATAATGCAAGTTCCTTGATACAGGACTTGTATTATTTTGTCTTTATTTCACCACAACCTGACACAGTGCCTGGAACATAGTAGGTGCTTAAAAATGTTGAATGATGGATTGAATGAGCATCTTTCTTCATACTACTATTAGTACTTTACATAACATGTCATTTTTGATCCTTAACAACAATCCTGGGATATAAGGGCTATTATTATTATTCCCATTTTTATAGATGAGGAAACTGAGATGAACAGAGTTTTAGTGACTTGGAGGCAGATATATGATGCTGTAGAGAGAAGGGTAGACTTGGAGTTAGGAAGACCAGAATTCAAATTTGGCCTGAGATACTAGCTCTGTAATCCCAGGCAAGTCATTTAACCATTTGGCCTTAACTTATTCAACTGTAAAATGGGGATAATAATTCCAGGGTTGTTGTGAGGACAAAATGAAATATTTATAAAATGCTTAATGCAGTGCCTGCTATATAATAGAAATTCAATATATCCTTCCTCCCTCCCTCCCTTCTTCCCTCTCTCCCTCCCTGCTTCCCTCCCTCCTTTCCTTCCTTCCTTCCTTCCTTCCCTCCTTCCTTCCTTCCTTCCTTCCTTTCTTCCTTCCTTCCTTCCTTCCTTCCTTCCTTCCTTCCTTCCTTCCTTCCTTCCTTCCTTCCTTCCTTCCTTCCTTGCTTGCTTCAACAAGGCCACATAACTTGTAAATAAATGTCTGATGCCAGATTTGAACCCTGGCATTCCTGACTCCATGCTAGAGTTTGATGCCAGTCATACTTCTCTTGCCTCTTCAGATTTGTGGCAATAATCCCAGGCTCATTAAAGCTGGGGCATGCTCAAGAGAAAGCTGACTTCCTTGGGTCACTTTTTTTTCAGTTCTCTAAATATGGATTCAGATAATGTTGGCAAGGGCTTCACCCCTCCCCTTTTCTTTTCCCCTGCTCCCCCCTTTCCTCCAGGCCCCACAACAAAGCAGGCTACCACAAAATGAGTTTGATAATAAAGCATATTAATGGCCCAAAAGCATCCTTGAATTTGGGATTTATTCCCTTAATCACATGCTGAAACTTGACTTGAACTACTACTGTGCAGATGTGTGAGAACCCCTGGGCTACTGAGGTTGCTAAGACAAATTCAGTTACTAACATCAGAATTTATCGTTTTTCTGTTGTCACTAGAAATCTCAGCCTTGGGGTAGGGGAAAACATAAGGAAAAAATGAAGAAGACTAGAGTGGGGGAGGGCAATAAGAATAGTTGTTTGGGGACCAATTTCCTTAGATATGTATGATGGAAGACTCTGTACTGGAGGTTGAATGAAAGAAGGAGAAAGTCCGACACAGAGAGAAAGGGTAGAAATAATACTCCATTTGGATGCAGAAGACATGGGTTTGACTTTCAAATTTGTTAATTATCACCAATGGGACCTTGCCGACATTTTGATTCTTTGGACCTTCCTTTTTTTCATCTGCAAAATGGGGTAATGGGATCATACTTTTGAGACCTTCAAGATTGCTTTTAGCTCTAAATCCTTTATGTTGGCCAACGGGTTTCCCCTCAGAAATAACATGGAAGAAAGAGATGATGGGGACAAATAGAAATTTTGAGATGGAGAGTGTGAACTCATATCTGATGGTTTCAATCTGCTGACAAAGATGGGAGTTAACATCACAGAGACATCAAGTCATGATCAGAGTCTTGGATTTAAGGAATATACAAAATAATCGCCGCTGACCTTTACATAGAACTTGACATACAAAATACTTTACATATATTATTGGAGTTACATCAGAGGGGGTTTGGGATGTTGTTGTTCATCCTTTGTTTTAGGCAGAGGATCAATGATGTCAAGGGGTGATATCTTGCTTGCTCGTGAACTGGATTTAAGTGAGTCAGGATTGCACAAAGTCATTGGCTTTGCTCTCTCTCCCAGAGCCATCAAAGTCCAATGGCAGGACAAAAGTCCGGACAGCTGCTGATGGCTTGGGATGCAATGGATGGCTTTGGCGTCTTCAATGTCTGATGAAGTTCTAAGTGTTTCATAGTGCCTACTTCAGCCACTTTCATGGCCAGTGGAAAAATTTGTTCTCATCTGTCCATCCCACCAGAGGAAGTCCTCATATACTTGGGGTAGACAACCCATTAACTCACTGACAGGACTGTGGTCCATCAGTTACTCTCAACCTGGTTTAACCTGCTTGCTGAGAGATTTTTGGGGGTGCAGCCACTGTGAATGCTATAGGCATATTGAAGAAGGAAGACTGGATTCAGATTCTCACACACTTACTACCTTTCTAACCTTGGTCAAGTTGCTACTTCTCTGCACCTCAGTCTCCTCTCCTCTAAAACAGGAATGAGGTGGAAATGGATTTGAAGACCTCTGAGATCCCTTCCAGCTCTAAATCTATAGTCCTAAATTATGTTGCCTCTCTGTGCCTCAGTTTCCTCATCTTTAAATGAAGGGTCTTAGATTCCATGATCTCTGAGGACTCTTCTATCTCCAACTCTATGATCCTAAGGTGAGAATTAAGTGCCAGGTGGATGAGCAACCCTGAAAAAGGCTCTTCAAGCCCTCTCACCAGAGATGCTAGTCCTTCTTGAGCACCCATATATCCCAGTGTAGAATAGTGAATAGACAGTTGAATTTAGAGTCAGGAAGACAAGGTCAGATCCTGCTTTTGACATGTACTGGCTTTAGGCAAGTTATTGACCTCTCAGTGTTCAAGTTAAACTCTCTAAGAGAATAAGTAGCTGAACTTGGGGAGGGAATTTTCTCATTGAGAATTCTCTATATCAGTGCAATCCTGGATCTCACCCCATCTAAGTTAGATCTCATAACTACCCTGTAAAGTAGATACTGTAAGAATTAGAATCATTATGTTTCAGATAAGAAAATGGAAGCTCAGAGAGGTCAATCACTGATCCCAGGACTCTCTTTGTGTCACTATTTAGAGTTTTCTTGGCAAAGGTATTGGAGTGGTTTGCCATTTCCTTCTCTGGCTCATTTGACAAATGAAGAAACTGAGGCTAATGGGGTGAAGTGATTTGCCTAGGGTCACACAACTAAGAAGTATCTGTCTCTTCGTGACTCCTTTGGGGTTTTCTTGGCAAAGGTACTGGAGTGGCTTGCCATTTCCTTCTCTGGCTCATTTGACAGATGAGGAAACTGAGGCTAATGGGGTGAAGTGATTTGCCTAGGGTCACACAACTAAGAAGTATCTGTCTCTTCGTGACTCCTTTGGGGTTTTCTTGGCAAAGGTACTGGAGTAGCTTGCCATTTCCTTCTCTGGCTCATTTGACAGATGAGGAAACTGAGGCTAATGGGGTGAAGTGATTTGCCCAGGGTCACACAGCTAGGAAATATGTAACTATGACTCTTTTGGAGTTTTCTTGGCAAAGGAACTAGAGTGGTTTGCTATTTCCTTCTCCAGCTCGTTTGACAGATGAGGAAAGGGTTAAGTGACTCATTTTACACTTAAGGAAACAAAGCAAATTGCCCACAGAGGAGGGATATGAACTCTGATCCATTGATTCTAGAGCCAGGGCTCTTTCCGTTGTATCTAGCTGAATGTTTTAGCTTTCATGCAATCTCTCCTTTATCTTATGAACTACATCATGATAAAGTATAAAACGAGGCTTCCTCCCTCCCTCTTCCCCCATAAAAATAGCTAATAAAATGTAATACAAAGAAAAAAAAAGATCCCTAAAGGGCTTTTGGGGAATTTCATAGAAATGAATGAGTCAGTCGGATCCCAAGGATACCACAGGCATGGAAGCATTGACACTGTAATTACTTCCCTATTCACAAGCCAGTCTGTCCCAGAGAAATAGTAAGTCTATAACTCTTGTGGGGTCTGCAAAGATTTTCTGATCCACTGAAAGGGAGCTGCACAAATGGCTTGGGAGAGACTGAGAGGTGGGGAGACAAATCCTTGAGAGATGCGGAGACCCTGGAACTGGGATGTTCAACAACATGGCGGCTGGGGACTGGCAATGGCAGCCTGAGCCAAAGAAATCTCTTAGTGTAGACAAGTGGCCTCTCTGTGTGGTGTGTGGGATCACCAGCTGGATGCTGCTGGTGCTGAGAATTTTTAGAAAACCCCCTTCTGTAAGATTTAAACTAGGGGGCAGCTGGGTAGCTCAGTGGATTGAGAACCAGGCCTAGAGACAGGAGGTCCTAGGTTCAAATCCGGTCTCAGCCACTTCCTAGCTGTGTGACCCTGGGCAAGTCACTTGACCCCCATTGCCTAGCCCTTACCACTCTTCTGCCTTGGAGCAATATTGGCTCCAAGACAGAAGGTAAGGGTTTAAAAAAAAAGATTTAAACTAATTTCCAATACTCCAAGTATTATATTTTATAAAGTTTATTAATAATCACTTGAAGTAAAAGAATAAAAGGCAATTATCTAAGAAAAATATAAGACTATATGAATAGATTTTCCTGCCACTCACCTCACACCACCTCCACCAAATCGATCAGATTAAGAGAGCGAGAGGTGGAGTCACACAAAATTTATAACCTCCCTTCCTTAGCACATAATGTGAGAAGGAGAGTGGGGTGTTGGGAATTGTAGTTTTTAGGGTAACAGATTCTAATTACACAATCCCCCCTGTGATTCCCATGGAAAATGATCATGTAGAAATCTCCCAGATTTACATGCCTACTTTCCCCATGGAATCAGTACACATAGCTAACTTACATCTCTAAAAGATCTATAACTAGAGGTACATGCAATACTGTAGTTCCTAAGGGGAAATTACAATATTTGGGGATGAGGGAAATAAAAGAGAAAAAGAACTGCAAAAAAGTCGTTTGACTTGAGATATATTAATTTCAGCGACCACGTTTCTCTTATAGTTAGTCCAACCTTAATTTTTTTTAACTCTTACACTTCTGAAAAGGATTATGCTCCTCTAAACCTTTCTGGTTTCAATCTTGAGCACTCGATTAAATGTTTTCTTTATCTTTTTATTCTAGAGGCAATAGCAGCCTCCCTCTGTTTGGTGCTTTCAGAGAGCTTTGGACATGAATGATAATAATAGTAATAAAAACCATGACTGAATTTTAAGAGCCCTGGATAGTCAGGATGTGAAATATTATCCCCACTGGGCAGATGAAGCAGCCTCAAACCAGACAGACTAAGGAACTTATAGTAATAGTCAAGAGAACCATAGCCTTGGATATTAATTTTTGGCAAACATCTATGATTTCCCCTTCACTGATGTCTATTACCCAATTATTTATAATTTACATAGTCTCAGAAAGTTGCATGGAAAGGGTCCATCATTTCTCCAGGGTCTCAAAGATAGTATGTACCAGAGGCAGGATTTGAATCCAGCTCTCCCTAAGTCCAGCTCCTATCACTATGCCATCAGAGTATCAGCTTGTCTCCTTACTAGTTATTGTCAGGCAGTTGTTGTTGTTCAGTTGTCTCAGTCATATCTGACTCTTGTGACCCTATTTGGGATTTTCTTGTCTGGAATGGTTTGCTTTTTCCTTCTCTGGCTCATTTTACAGATGAGGAAACTGAGGTAAACAGGGTGAAATGACTTACCCAGAAACATTTGAGGTTTTCTTGACAAAGATACTGTAGTGGCTTTTTATTTCCTTCTCCAGTTCATTTTATAGATGAGGGAAACTGAGGGAAACAGGGTGAAGTGACTTGCCTAGGATCACACAGCTAGTGTCTGAGGATGGATTTGAACTCAGGAAGGTGAGTCATCCTGACTCCAGGTCGAGCACTATACCACCTACTTGCTCATTGTGTTATTTAGGTAAATCTCTTCCTTTCTCTGGATCTAGTTCTCTGTTTTTCAAATGTTGCACAGGTGATCTCCAAAGTTCCTTCTCATTTTAGCATCTAGACACTAAAACTTGCTCAAGACCACAGAGCTTAGTAAATGGAGTGATCTGGGTTGGAATCCAAATCACAGGATCCTAGATGTGGGACTCAGAAAGATCTTAGAGACCAGCAAGTTGGGCCTCCCTCATTTAATTTTTTGAAATTGTTTTTTCAGTCAACAAGTGTTTATTTTCTCCTTTTCCTCTCTTCTCAAGTGGAAGCTAAAAAAAAAAAAACAACAAAATCCTTATAAAATATGAAAGTTTAAACAAAACAAATTCCCACTTTGGCCACATCCCAGAATCTGTCTTGTTCTGCATATGGAATCCCTTATCTCTCTGTCACCAGGCAGAGGAAAAACCAAGGAAAACAGAAGTGAATTGCTCAAGGTGGTTGAGAGTCAGGGCAGGATTTGAACTTAGGTCTCTTGACTTCTACTGTTCCATGGGATTCCCTAATGATGATAGCTATCCCAAAAAGGAGTGGGTGTTCTCTGAAGGCAGTGAGCTTCTTGTCTCTAGAGGTCTTCTTCATAAGGCTATGGAAGCACTTATCCAGAATGTTTTTTAATTTTATTTTTATTGTCATGCAAAACACGTCCATATTGGCCTTTGTTGTAAGAGCAAAGTCCCAAACTCCAAAATAAATCCACAAATCCACTGATGCAACAGATGAGTCCAACAGCCCTTTCTCTGGAGGTGGGCAGTATCCCCCATCATGCCTTTCAGGAGCGTCCCAGATGGGACTGCTGAAAGGAGCCAAGTTTTCACAGATGATCGTCGTCCAATATTGCCATTATTGTGTACACTGCGAAATGCTTTTTAGAGTGGATCCTTCCCTCCAGGTGACTCTGTCCTGGTTTACTTTAGATGGGGGGTGGAGTGCTCCCTTCTTTTTGGCAGAAACACATCCTTCCTACCAAAGCTTTAGTCCTCCTGTCCCTGCCGCCATATTCATTTCCAGTGATCTGGGGATTTTATAAATCCACCAGCTCAATCCTTTCACCCTTCTGGGCCCTCAATGGGAGGTTACTGAGCCCCAGCAAGGCAAGGGGTGCAAAGGAGGCAAACCCCATCAGGCCTGCCTCTTACTGCTCCAACAATGAGACCTGTCAAAACCAGCCGCATTTGGGGACTCAGCTTCTCATGGGCAGAGCCTCCGGCCAATCTGAAATGCCGATCCTTGGCAACCCTGAGGAGTCTCCTGGGAAGGCAAGTAACCAAGGGAAGGAGTGACATTTTCGCTGACCCTAGCTTTCAGGAGGCCAGAGGCGGGCAGCTGGCAAGGGATGGCTTGGAGGGTTGCTAGGAGGGGCTGGCCCCATGGTTCCGAGAATCCTCATCCCTGGGGAACTGGGGGTGGGGGAGGGCAGAAGGGGGGCAAACAGAAAGACCCAGGAGAGGCTTTGCATTTTCTCTTGTCTAAATTTTGCAGCCCTAATAAAGCTGTCCAGTGGATGTTGGCCCTGACTAGTTTTCCTCAGTTCCTTTGAGTCTTTTGGTGTTGACTAAAGCCTGGGAAGGAAATAATATGAATAGTTTATATGAATCCATCAGTCAATCAACAAACATATATTCGATTTCTATTCTCTTTCTGGCATTATGCTCTGTGTTGACCATATAAAGACAAAAACGGGACAGTCTCTGTACTCGAGGAACTTCAATGATGCCTTGCAATATCACAGAGGAATGGTTTCCCTGCCTCTACTGGAGAACATATAGTAAGGAGGAAGCAGACTATCTGCAGGGGGCAACTCAGGAAAGCAAATGTCTGGGGCAATTACTGTTCTGTTTTTGTATTTCATGTGCCGAATACATAGTAGGTCCTTAACAAATGTTTATTGATACATATGTACACATATAGTTTTCTTCCTTAGATTTCTTGAGGAAAAGGACTCCTTTCTCTCTCTTTCCTCCTTCCTTCCTTCCTTCCTTCCTTCCTTCCTTCCTTCCTTCCTTCCTTCCTTCCTTCCTTCCTTCCTTCCTTCCTTCCTTCCTTCCTTCCTTCCTTCCTTCCTTCCTTCCTTCCTTCCTTCCTTCCTTCCTCCCTCTTTCCCTTCCTTCCTCCCTCCCTCCCTCTCTCCCTCCCTCCCTCTCTCCCTCCCTCCCTCCTTTTCTCCCTCCCTCCCTCCTCTCCTCTCCCTCTCTCCTTCTCTTTTCTCTCTCTCTCTCTCTCTCTTTCTCTCTCTCTCTTCTTTCTTTCTTTCTTTTTTCTTTCTTTCTTTCTTTCTTTCTTCTTTCTTTCTTTCTTTTCTTTCTTTCTTTCTTTCTTTCTTTCTTTCTTTCTTTCTTTCTTTTCTTTCTTCTTCTTTCTTTCTTCTTTCTTTCTTTCTTTCTTTCTTTCTTTCTTTCTTTCTTTCTTTCTTTTCTTTCTTTCTTTCTTCTTTCTTTCTTTCTTTCTTTCTTCTTTCTTTCTTTCTTTCTTTCTTTCTTTCTTCCTTTTCTTTCTTTCCTAGCAATTAACATAGTGCTTGACATATCATAGGTGCTTAATAAATACTTGATGAGAGCCAAGCCCATAGATTGGATGTTCTAGGCTCAACTTTGGCCTCAGACACTTCCTAACTGCATGATCCTGGTCAAGTCATTTAACTCCCATTGCCTAATCCATACTGCTCTTTTACCTTGGAACCAATACACAGTTTTGATTCTAATATGGCAGGTAAGGGTTTATTAAAAAATAGTTGATGACTCAATGAATTCATCATGGTAGGCCACATGTTCACATATAAGCTTATATATCTTGAACATAAAAAATGTAAAGAAAAATGTAGAATTTTCAGGGTGATGGGCAGGAGGGGATATCAGGAGAAGCACCATCAGGAGGTGGTATTGATGAGCCTTGAAGGAAATCAAGAATTCAAAGAAATAAAAGAATGCATTCCAGGCATGGGAAACACTTAAGCCAAGGCATGGAGGTAGGAGTTGGAATCCTGCTCTCCTCATTTATCACATTTGATCTTTGGAACCATTATTGATCACAGTCTTCCACTGAGTTGGGGACTTAGCTCTCTCATAGTGTTGTCAGAACCCAGGTGGTGATTGTTCTAGTGCATACTGCCTTGCCTAGAGGACATCTGCACTACTG
The DNA here is from genome assembly GCF_027887165.1 of Monodelphis domestica. Classification (NCBI taxonomy): domain Eukaryota; kingdom Metazoa; phylum Chordata; class Mammalia; order Didelphimorphia; family Didelphidae; genus Monodelphis; species Monodelphis domestica. The sequence continues at coordinate 54,546,309 of NC_077229.1, read as the reverse complement.
TGCTCAATCTTGGTGCCATATTTGAGGGAGGGCATTGATGAAATGATGAGTATCCAGAGGAAGGCAACCTGGTTGGTGAAGAGTCTGGAAAGCAGGTCCTATGAGGATCCGATGAAGAAACTGGAAATGTTTCTTCAGAAGAGACACAAGGAGGAAATGATAGGTTTCTTCAAGAGTGGTTGCCTGGAAGAGAGATGAGATAGTTTGCTTGGCTCAAAGGCATGGAGCGATACACTGAAATGAAAAAATGGTAATTGAGGCAGGAGGTCAGGCAAAGCTTCCTGACTCTTATAGTTCTCCAAAAGTGGAATAGAATCACTTAGGTGATGGACTGACCTTCCTTGGAAGAATTCAAGCAGACAAGAGATCACTCTAGATTTTGTGTTTCTTCATCTCACCCTAACCTTCATTCCATTCTTTTGATGACTTCCACGGCTGCCATGGAGACCTTGTGCCTCTGAGGTGACCATCCCAGAATTTTCTCATTTCTGTTTTTGTGTGAGAGCCATGCAAAGAGCAGAGCTTTGATGTCTTGGAAGAAGGGTGGAGAGGGTGGGACGAGAAGGGGTGGAGAGAAAGATAGAATCTGAAAATCATAAACCTGGGACTCAAGACTCCTCTTCTCCTCAGGATTAGACTTGTTCTGCTTGGCCCCAGAGGGCAGAACCAAGACCAGAGACTGGAAGTTGCAAAGAGGCCAATTTAGCCTTGATGTTAGGAAAAAACTTTCTAACACCGAGAGTTGTCCAAAAATGTAATAGGTGGCTGGGAAAGCAGAGGATTTCTCATCCCCGGATTTTTTCCTGGAAGCAGACCCTGATGATCCACTTGTCATAGATACTGGAATAGAGGGTGGGTTGTGGATTCCTATTTAGGTCTTCTGAAGTTCCTTTCATCTTTGAAGTTCTGTGAGTTGGTCCTTCTATCATAGCTTCCTTCAACCTACCCCTATCAACAACTCTGCCTGCTCCTAGAGGAGTCAATAGGTATCAGAGAAGCCATCCTTAAACATTCCACAATGTGACTGATCATGAGTGTCATTTCAAGGAACTGGGAATGTTTATCCTGGAGAAGAGAAGACTCAATCAGTCAATAAACATTTATTAAGCACCTACTATGTGCCAGATCCTGTGCTAAATGTTGCGGGAGGAAGATGATGATTACATTTAAGCTGCAAAGGACAGTCAAGGGGAGGAGGTATCCAATTTAATCTGCTTGTCACCAGAGGGGAAAAAAGACTTTAATTTAGAATCCATATGAGGAAAATTGCCTGGACAATGGGGCCGCTCCTGAATGGAATGAGCTTCTTTGGAAGGGAGGGACTCCCTTCCATTGGAGGTCTTTGAGCAAAAGTTGGATGACCACATGTTGGCAATGGTGGAGAGCAGATTGTTTTGGGGGTAGTGAGTGGTCCAGATGGCTGGTCCAAATTCTGGGATTTTCTCACTAAATTATTGGCTGACTAGGACTGAAAACAGTAGAACAGGCCCTTGTCAGGTTCCTCTCATCCCCACATTCCCAACTGCAGGCTTGCAAATGTTCTGTGAAGCCTTGCCAACATTGAAAGGTGTGCCTGATGTTTCTCCTTAAACACCAGGAGAACAGCGGGGTGCAGCTCCTCCCCTCTGCCCTCATCTGCCCCACCTGTACTGTGTCTGGGAGAACCAAGAACTTGGGGTTTGCAAAGTCAGAGATGGAGGCCAAGGGGGCCAGAATACTTACTTTCAAGGCAAAGAGCTTGGACTGAATTCAGTTCAATTCAGTTCAAGCAACATTTATTAAGCACCTACTGCATGTCATGCATTGTAGTAGGCACTGGAAATACAAAGATAAAAACAAAATGGGTTTTCCTGGTTATGTGACCCCAGATAAGTCATTTAAACATCTTAGTGCCTTAGTTTCCTTATCTGTAAAATAGGAACAATAATTGCACCAACTATCCCATGGTGGTTGTGAGGATCAAATGAGATAACACATGTACAGAGTTTTACACTACAAACCTTTAATTCTAACTAACTACAGATGCGTACACTCACAAACACACATATGAGGTAGCATTGCAGCTCTGGATATAAGCCTTGCCTCTGATATTCATCACTTGCCTGACCTGAAACAAGTCACTTAATCTCCCTTCATCTCAGTTTCTTTGTCTATAAAGTAAGGGGTTGAACTAGAATGCCTCTAAGGTCATTTACATTGTTTTCAACCCATGATCCTAACTAATAAATGTATCAGTGCTGCTAGATGGCTCAGTGTCATCACAGTGGCATTAGAGCACTAGACCTAGAGTTGGGAGAACATGAGTTCAAATCTGACCTCAGATACTTCCTAGCTTTGTGACCCTAAGCAAATCATTTAATCCTGTTTGTCTAGTTTTTGCCACTTCTTTTGCTGTTGTTAGTAAGACAGGAATTAAGAGTTTAAGGAAAGAAAGAAAAGAGAGAGAGAAAGAGGAAGAGAGAGAAAGAAAGAAAGGAAGAAAGGAAGGAGGGAAGGAAGGAAGAAAGAAAGAAAGGAAGGAAGAAAAGAAATGAAGGAAGGATGGATGGAAGGAAGGAAGGAACAAACAAATGAATGAATGGAAGGAATTGGAGGAATGAGAGGGAGAGAAAGAAGGAGAGAAGGAAGGAAGGAATGAAGAGAATAGTATGTATGTAGTACTTTGAGGTTTGCAATGCTTTATAAATTTTATCTCATTTTGTCCTCACAACAACTCTGGGAGGTAGATGCTAATACAGGTCAGGGAACAGAGACAGTTTAAGTAATTTGCCTGGGAGGGATCTCCTAGCTGATGAGTCTCTGAAGTCACATTTGAACTCAGGTCTTCCCTCCTTTTCTCCTTCTCCTTAAGTCTGTGCTGCCTACTTGCCTAAGTAGATGCAAATTATGTATGTAAGGGGTATTTGGGGTTTCCTTTTGCCCATATAGACCATATATGGACCCACGAGTCTATCTAGATGTGCCTCTCAGGGAGGTAAGAATAGACATCTCTAGAGTCTCTTCCCTTCATTCTCCAAGGGACATTTTGATTCCTTCTAAGAAGGGAAGCAGAAGTTTTGGGACAGATGCTGGCCACTCTGTTCTCCTTAGAGAGAGAGAGTAGAATTATATCTATCTGCTTCCTTAATTATTATGAGTCTAGGAAAATAATTTTTAGATTCAAGCTACATTCCCAATGGCTATCCCTTAATGGGAAAGAAATCCCTCAAGATAGTATTCCCATCCCACCAGATAGGAGTTTTTTTTAAAAACCTCTTACATTTTTAGTAAGTACTTTAAGACAGAAGGTCAAGGGCTAGGCAAACAGGGCTAAATGACTTGCCCAAGGCCACATAGCTAGGAAGTGGGGTCAGATTTGAACCCAGGTCTTCCCAACTCCAGGACTGGTTTTCTGTCCATTGTGCCATATAGCTACTCCCAGATGCCATTTCTAAAATGAATATATATAGCAAATAATTCCATTTATCTAAGTAATTAGGAAAATAGAAAGAGGAGAAAATATTTTCTCTGATAGGAGAAAATATTCCAGACAAAAAAATGAATGAGCTCTCCCTTTGGGAAGGAGACCAAGAGAGGGGCTCAAATCTCACCCAAGAGGAAATTTCCCAATGCCATCAGTGTAATAAACTGGGACGAGGGACCTGATAGAGGTTGCCAACTCCTCTACTTGTTGGCTTCTTCCTTGAATCTCTCTCTTCCTTCAGGGACCTAACGAGAGTCTGAACCTTTTCTCTGAAGCAAGTTGCTTCCCAGGACTTGAAGCAGGAAGCCAGAAGAGATAGGATCTCTTTCCTTTCTAGGTCTGACCAAGTCCATTACCTCTCATGAAGCAGTAGAATATTGAGCAATCCATCTCCACCAATGAGGAGAGTCACATAATTGGTCCATTAAACCAAAGGTTATAGATTTGACATAAATGTTAAGTAACTTGAGGATGGAGAAAGCACTAATAAACAGAGTGTTCAGGGAAAGTCTCTTGTAGGAGGTGGCATCTAAACTGAGCCTTGAAAGGAACTAGAGTTTCTAAGAGGTAGAAGTAAAAAAAGGAGGGCATTCCAGATTTGGGGGACCATTTGTACAAAGGAGTAGAGGTGAGAGATGAATTTCATGCATGTGTGGACCACTGATCTCATTCCATTTCTCTCTCCTGTACCAGCTTAGAAGCCAAAGAGAGACCTTGATGTTTGGTTCAAAAGTAAGAGAGTTGGATTTGAAGTCAGAGGACTTAGTGTCAAATCACAGTTTTGCCACATATCTGCATGATCTTAGGTAAGTCACATAACCTTTTCTGGCCTTTGTTTTCTATAAAGCAAGGCTATTAAGTTAGATTAAATGACCTCTAAATTCTTCTCTGTCACTAAAGCTACAATCTGTGACGTGATTGAGAAGTGAGCAGAACCCTACTGGAAGACTTGTGGAGTAGCCCATTCTCTCCCATGCAAATGGCGGCCAAAGAAAGCTGCCTCCCCCTTTTAGAGCTACATTCTTTCTGTTTGTGGGTAGCTGGGAGGAGCAGGCTGGGCCTCTGAGTTCTTGGGGGGCCCTGGATGGCCTGCAGAGGTTGCTCTATTTTCTTGCAGGCTAAGACACAGACAGCAGAGTGCAGCCAACTCAGCTGTACCCTGGGCACAGCATGGGAATGGGCAGAAATGGGAGATCACGGGAGAGGACAGGATGGGTTGCAGAGGTGGCATCAGCCTGACAAATGCTTTAACTGCTGCTCAGTTCGGAGCCAGGGAGCCCACTGTTTGCTGCTTCCTGGAGACCTTGGCTTCACTTCTGAGAACCTCCTCGGGCCCAGAGATAACAGCCCGGGAGGTGAGCTGGGCCAGTTGCAACCTTTCCCTCCACGTGTTTGTTACCAAACACACGGGCTGATCTGCATGGGCTCCTGGCCCTGTTTCTGCTTGAAAAGTCTTCATTCTTCCTGTTATGGAAACAGGTCAGGATCGCCAGGTGAAATAACAGCCTGCTGGCAGCAGTCAGAAGGGCTCTTTTGGGGGTGGGGGCAGGCAGCATCCCCTGGTTCCCTGTTGCTCATCAGCCAGACATAGAAGCTTGTGGGCAGATGTAGTTCTTGGCAAAGCAGGGAATAGGATTGGACATTTCTGAGAAGCAGAAAGGGGAAAATCTCATAATGAAATGTGCCCAGAAATGTGCCTCTTATGGATTGGGGGAATCCCTGAGCACTTCTAAAATCCTCAATCCCGTGGAGATGAAGGATTGAGAAGAACTGCCAAAAGAGAGAAGAAAAAACAAAACAAAACAGGAATCTAACTGAGGACTGCATGCTAGAGATGCTGTGGGGGGTGATTCAGGCTTCAGAGAGGTCTTAGCTTAGAGCCCCCAGATCTCCACCCAGTTTGGTAAAGTCAAGATCCCCAAACCTGGAATCAGGAATATCTGAGGCCTCAGATATTTACTAGTGGTAGGACCCTGGGCAAGTCATGTGAATGCTGTCTACCTCAGTTTCCTTATCTGTAGAAGGGGGATGATAATAGCATCTACTTCCCAGGATTGTTATGGGAATCAAGTATAAAATGTTTTCCCAAACTTAAAAGGCCAGATAAATGCTATCCATTATTATTATGAACAGTGGATAGAGCATTGGGCCTGGAGTCAGGAAGACTCATCTTTCTTGAGTTCAAATCCAGCCTCAGACATTTACTAGCTGGGTGACCCTGGGCTAGTCTCTTAACCCGGTTTGCCTCAGTTTCCTCATCTGCAAAAGGAGCTGGAGAAGGAAATGGCAAACTAGCTTTATGACCCTGGGCAAATCACAGAACCCTGTTTGCCTCAGTTTCCTTATTTGCAAAATTAGTTAGAAAAGGAAATGGCAAACCATTCCTGTATCTGTCAAGAAAATCCTTAGTGGGGTCTCAGAGTCAGACACCATTAAGACAAGAACACATGTATTTGGATGGGGAAAAAAGTCACACCATTTTCACTGACCCCTTTCTATTATTTAAACACATTATTCTGTGAAGGGGTCCATAGGTTTTAGCAGGTCCCCAAGGGGGCCCCTATGACCAAAAAAATTCAGAAGTCTTAGTCAAGATACTTTTTGAGGCCTCTTTTAGGTTGTGAGTACTCTTCTCTAGAATAGTGGGTCAAAGTAAACACTGTCTCTGGAGCCTGGCTTAGCCAATTTCAGGCTGAGATCAGTGTAATTAGGATGTCAGGGGGAAGATGACCAAAGAACCCATGTCTTAGCTCAAAGGGAGATGGAAGATTGGTAAAGTAAAGACTGGGAGCTGCTCAGAGATTTTGGAGAAGAGACAGGCGACTTGTCCTTTGGACATAAGCAGAAAGTAGCAGATGCAGGATTTGAACCCATTCCTTCTGTCTCTGAATCTAGAATTCTTTTTGCTCTACTGTGCTAGTCTCCAGAGCCATGGTTCTCAAACTTTTAGGTCTCAGAATCCCTTTACACCCTTAAAATTGATCGAGAACCTCTCCCACAAAGAGCTTTTGTTTATGTGGGTTCTATCTATTGATAGTTACAATATTAGAAATGAAAAGTCTTAGTATTATTATTATTAGACTAGTTTTGTCCTCATACACCTTGTGAGAGAGTCATGGGAACCCCAAGGCTTTCTAGACCATACTTTGAGAATTGCTGCTCTGGAGAGTTATGGTTGAATAACAGAAGAGCTGAATATGGCCAGATTATGTGAAGATGCTTGGCTGAGCATCTAGAAGGCAAGGGAAGCTACCCTTGGGTCCTGGTCATGATCAGTGGTCTTGGTGGGTGGACTTTAGCTGATCAAGTATGTCTTGAAGCTCCCTCTACTTACCTTCTCTCTGGTTCAGCCTGGTCCCAACCATGTGAATCTCCCTTTCTTTGAGCTCTGATCTTGTGTTTAGCAGTTTAGCTGGCCAAATAATAAAGATAGCTTATATTTGGCAGCTGGGGGGGGGTACATTGGATTGGTACAATGATCAGATCATTGGATGCTGCTCATGGAAAGGAGAACCATAAGATTTGATTGCAGAGGAGGAAGAGGAACCCTCTGGATATACTTATTTAGAGAAATATTTTGAATTGGGCTGGGAACCAGAAAGCCTCATCTTTCTGGCCTTGGACACTTAGTAGCTGTGTGGATTAACCATGCTTGCCTCAGTTTCCTCATCTATAAAATAAACTCAAGAAGGAAATGGGAAACCACTCCAGTATCTTTGTCAAGAAAACTCCAAATGGGATTACAAAGAGTCAGATGTGACCCAATAACAACAACAAAAAAATATTTCTAAAGCACTTTACAGTTTGTAAAAATATTTCTCCCTTCTCCCTGCTGCAATCTATTATAATAAAAGATGGGGGGGGGGGACACAGCAAAATTAAGCAATATCACCAGATTCTTATACTGTAGGGTCTCAAATTCAGAGACTTCCACCCCTGCGAAGAAGAATGGGGAAGGTACTATGTCATATCTTGAGTCCAACCCTTTTGAAAACCTAAGATACTTTGCTCAGGGCATTCAGCTATACTTTTAAATATGACCAGTTGTGGGGGGGAAGCCAGGACACTCAAGTGTGCCTCAACAGGATGGACACAGAACAGAAGCTAAAGGGAGATGGAGAAGGATGGAGAGGAAGACAAGGGAAAGAGAAGGAGAAGGAGGATGAGGAGGAGGAGGACGAGGAGGAGGAGGAGGAGGAGGAAGAGGAGGAGGAGAGGAAGAGGAGGAGGAAGAGGAGGGCTTCTCCCAGTTGGTTTGGGCAATAATGTTTGTTTTCTTGGCACTCTCTCTCTCTAGAATCATAATTGTCTTAAGTACTGTTTTATGTGGCATATGAAACTCACAGAGGGGAATTTCAAAATTTGTTAAGTGTTGCCCTGTGACATGGATTCAAAAGTCAGCCATTCTATATTCTAAGACTGGGAGCAAGCCCATTCTGAGGTTTAGAGAAAGTCAGCGATTGGTATTTTTATTTAGAGTTGCTAGTAAATATAATCCACTCCAGAAGGGAAAACAGAAAGCAGCTTTGTCTGCCGCTCCTCCCCCCCCCTCCCCCTTTAAAGAGAAACTTCAGACCCTGCTGGTTTATAGAGCAGTGTTTCTCAACTTGTATTCCCTGGGACTCTGGAGTTCCATCAGGAAAATAGGACAGTGAGCTCATTTGCCTTGTGCATTTCAAAGCCCGAACCATACTCTCAGGAGGCCAATGGGGCTTTATCTCAGGGTGCTGACATTGGAGAGAGGCTGCTTCTTCCTTAAAGGGACCATCCTCTCTAACCTTCCTGGGCTTCCTGGGCATTTGCAGTCCAAAGTAACCCTGTAGTTGAGCAGCCTCCTACAACATCCTTTTATCATTCTTCTCTTCCACTTTCCCATCTGAAGCTTCCAGGGGCAACAACACCTCTTCTCCTGGTCTGATTAACCTCATTAATCTGGGGGCTCCTTGAGAGGAGAGATTGGCTTTGCCTTTCTTAACGTAGAATTCCAACACATAAAAGGTCTTTAATCAATACTTATTAACTCATTGGCCATAAATACAGTCAGATTGTTCTCTAGACCACTGTTCTCTATCTCTCAGATACCAAGGTGAAAACAATCCTAGTTAAGCCTAATAATTCCTCACTTACACTGTGTGTGTGTGTGTGTGTGTATATGTGTGTGTGTGTGTGTGTATGTGTGTATGTGTGTATGTGTGTGTGTGTGTGTGTGTGTGTGTTTGTTTGTGTTTAGGAATGCCAAGAAATGTCAGAAATTGTCAAAACTGATCACTTGCCAAGTCGATGTCTTATCGGTTTTGAAGCTATTAAGAGACATGCTCAATGGTATATTATAATAACTATAGCCCACGTTTCTGCATGGCTTTAATATTTGCAAAGCACTTAATAAATATTATCTCATTTTTGTCCTCACAAAAATTGTGGAAGATAGGTGCAATTCTGATGACCATTTTACAGATGAGGAAACTGAGGCAAACAGAAGTTAAATGACTTGCCCAGGGTCACACAGTTAATAGATAGCTGAAGCTGACTTTGAATGCAGGTCTTTCTGACTAAGGCAGTAGCTGGACTCAGGCAGTATAATTCATTACTAGTCTTTTTGTTGTTGTTGTTAGAGAGCACATAAAATCCTCAGGCTTCATTCATACCACTTAGTATTTGTGAGATCTTGAATGGTTACATGATTATCTGAGGCTCAATTTCCTTAACTATAAAATAAAGCATTTATTAAGCACCTATATGCCCTATGTTAGGAACTGGGAGGGTGTAAAAATAGACAAACAAACCAGTTCTTGCCCTCAAGGAGCTTACATTTTCCTGGGTTATTACCCAACATGTTATAACTATAGAGCACTTTTGGGAGGAGAAAAGAGTGATAAATGGCTGGGGGAGAAATCATAGAAAGCTTTTAAGGGAGGTTGGAACCCTTATCTGAGCCTTGAAGAGGAAGATAAACAAATTCTGAAAGGCAGTGAGAGAAAGGAGTGTATTCCAGGCATAGGGATTCTATTCTATGAAGCCATAGAGGAATGTCAAGTCCAGGCAACAGCTGGTAGCCACTTTAGCTGGCACGTAGATAGTGTAAAGGGGGTGCCCATGCTCTGGGGTGCCTATCCAAACTCCCATTCTCACCTGTAAGTTGGATCCCTAAGAGCATAGTTACTGTGTCTCCTCTAAAGTTCAAGGAGCTGTGGGGAAAGTAGTTGTCTAATACTATATTGCATGAGCCCCCACCAGTATGCTTCCCCACTATGGTTATCAAATGATATCAATTAGTCTACCAGACTTAAGTAGCTTTTAGGAAGAGATATCTATTAAGGTAGTATAGTAAGAACCAGATCTGGTGCAATGTCATTTGGCTCATCCATTCGATGACTTTTGGCACTTAATTTAAAGTCTTTGGTTGGTTGATTCAAGGTTTTGGAACATTTCATTTTATTGCTTACTTTAAGTGAGGCAGAGAAATTGATCTCAGTTTAATGACTCCCTTTACCCTTATAGGATTAATAATAACACTAGAAAGGTAGATAGGAACCCTATTTTTTAAATTGTCATTTTTGGTTTTACACCACTTATATTTCCATTGTATATCTCCCTCTTTCCCCTCCCAGAGATCCATGTCTTAGAGCAAAAAATGAAAGAGAGAAAAGGCAATTTAGCCAAACTAACCAAGGTCAAATCTAACACTGCATGTAGTACATGATGCTGGTAGTCCCCTTACTTCACAAAGAATGGAAGCAGGGAGAATTCTCAAAACTTGTCTTTGGAACTGGGCTTGGTTACATGATTTCTTATCATTCAATCTTCATTTTTGTCATTCTTGTATTTCTATTGTCATCATTTTATATATATATATATTTTTTCTTGGTTCTGTTTACTTTCCTTTGCATCAATTTGCTCATCTTTTCATGTTTCTCTGCATTTTTCATATCTGTGCTATTCCATCACCTTCATGTGCCACAATTTGTTCATCCATTCCTCAAGCAATGGCCATCTCTTTTATTCACTGATCTTTGCTACTACAAAAAGTGCTGCTATCAATATTTTGGTGGGTATGGGGCAGTTCTGTGTAGCACTGGCTGTCTTGGGGGATTTGCCCAGAAGTGGAATCTTGGGATCAAAAACAGAGATATTTTAGTCATTGTTTCAGCATAATTCCAAATTGTTTACTAAAATCATTGGAGAAATTCATAGCATGTAGGAACCAGCTTCAGGAAGGTCTTAAATATCAGTCTGAAGAATCTGTATTTTATCCTGGAGTCATCGATGAGCAAATCCTTTCATTATCCTGTGCCTCAGTATCCTTGTTTATAAAATGAGAAGGCTGGACTTAATGACCTTTAATGTCATTTTTAGCTCTAAATTGATAAACTCATGATCATGCTGCTAGCAATAACTAGAAGAGTGGTTGTGTGAGAAGAGAATGATACAAGCAAGAGATATTGTGAAAGTATTGTCAGCAAGATGCTTTTTATTGTTTTCATGAATATTTTATATATGGGACATGAAGGAAAAGGCAGAGTCAAGGATAACTCAAATGCGATGAACTTGGATGACTGGGAGAGTGGTGGTATCTTTACCAGAAATGGGAAAATTTGGAAGAAGAAAGGATTTAGGAATAAAGAGAAGAAAGTATCCTTTGGCCATCTTGGGTTTGAGATGCCAATGATGTATCCAGGTCATATGTCCAGTAGCAATTGACTAGCTGGGAATCATTTGTATAATTGAATCCAATGAGAGAGCCCAAGAGGAGACAGTCTAGAGAAACAAGACAAGAGGACTAGAAGAGGAGGTATATCATACAACAAAGGAGACTAAGAAGGACTAGTCGGTCATGATAGTCAGAAGGAGAACTAAGAGAGAACGCCACCACTGTAGGAAAAGCCATGTTATGCAGTGGAACTTCTTGAAGAGGGCTCTTGGGGAATCCTAGACTCCTCTACTGATTTCTTCTAGCCAATGGGCAAATTCTTTCCCCTCTCTAGGCCTCACTGAATCACAAAATCTTGGACTTGAAAGGGTATCCATCCCAACTAATACTTGAGTAAGAAGTCCTTTCTACCGTTTCTGATAAGCAGTCACCAACGTTTGCTTGAAGATACAGGAAGCTTATGAGTAAGCAGCTAGCTAGGTGGTATTGTGAATAGATTTCCTGGATTTTGAAATCAGGAAGATATGGGTTCAAATCTTCCTTTAGAAACTTATTAGTTACATTAGACAAATTATTTGTCTTGGTTTCCTCATCTGTAAAAAAACCAAACAAACAGAAAATAATGTGTATGGGTTATTTTGTGGATAAAATGATATAATGCTCATAAATCTTTTTAAACCTAAAGATACTAGATAAATGACAACTATGATTATTATTATGAAATAGCTCTAATTGTTCACAACATGGAAGTGTTCAGAGGAACCTCTGATGTGCTGGATGGGACACTTGGGGCCAGACAGATATAATTTATTTATCATTATCCTCCCTACATTAGGGATTTTTTTTTCACGAATAGCAATCATAAATCTACCTCTCTGTCACTTTCATCCATTGTCCTCTCTGGGCCATGATTTTCACACCTATAAAATGTGGGTCTGGTATTGAGTAGTAATAAAAATTTCTTGGAATTCTTATTGTCTATATATTTGCTGCCTTTGAGATTCTGATGAGGAAATGTGCTGGCAAGAAGGCTGCATGGCCAGGATCCTGGAAAGAGAGACCAGAATGGGCTCTGCCCCTGAGATTCCTGTTCCAAATAGGAGGTTTCTGTCTCTTGTGGTGTGTGTATGTGTGTGTGTGTCCACCTGAAATCTAAGACCCTGCTTTAAGAGGGCTAGAAGGGAGATTGTAGTAAGATTAATGATTCCAAGTCCAGGTCCTCTTCCATTTTCCACTCAAAGTATTTTTTCCTTTTCTTTCCTCCCCCCCTTTCTTTTTAGGAGGGAGGTTGGAGATGAATGTTCCAAGACCAACACACTCCCCAAGAAAGGGAGGCTGGAGGCAGTTTCCTCCCACAATGCCCTCCCTCTAATATCCTGGTTGGACTTTAGTGGGGGAGGAGGATCTCATCACCCTTCTTAGGCCAGATAGGCAGATTCACATCTTTTCTGGCTCCCTGTTTCCCCTCCAAAGTCCAGTCTTTTTCTGGGCCCATCATCTTCATCCCTTCACTCCACTGTGTGTCATAGTCTTCTAAGGATGGTTCCCATGATCATCCCAACAAGGGGGCCACTGGGCATTCCAGAGTTACCCAAAAGGAGACCTCAGAAATGATTGGATCTCATCCTCTCATTTTATATAAGATAAAACTGAGGCTTAGGGGAGGGAATACATAACTTTGAGTCAGTAGATTTAGAAATGAAAGGACCCTCAGGGACCATCTGGTCTCAACTCTTTATTGTACTGGTTAGAAAACTGAGGCTTAGGCAAGAAAAATGTAAGATCCCAGAATGTCAGAGGTGAGAGTTGAACCCAGGTCCTCTCACTTCACTTAGTAGATGTGTGACCCTGGGCAAGTCACTTATCCCTGTTTGCCTCATCTGTCAAATGAGCTGGAGAGGGAAATGGGAAGCTACTCCAGTATCTTGGCCAAGAAAGCCCCAAAGAAGTCACAAAGAGTCAGAAAAGACTGAACAACAACAATCACAACCTATCACAGCAGATATAGCACTATTCTCACTGTATTTGGTAGAAAGGACCTTAAGAATCAAGTTGTCCCCTCTGTTTCTGAATGAGAATCCACCTTCATTCAAGGCTCAGCTCAGGTAACAATTCTTAGGTTGATCAGATCAATTCTTAGCATTTTTATCTCTTTGCTCTTCTATTTTCTTTTTTAGAATAAATTTCTTTTATTTACTTTTTTGGAAATTTTTATTTAATTAGTTAATTTAGAATATTTTTCCATGTTTTCATGATTCCTGTTCTTTCCCTCCTCTTTCCCACCCCCTCCAGTAGCTGATGCTCATTTATACTGGGTTTTACGGGTATCATTGATCAA